>NW_009189508.1:18021-68452 GCF_000690835.1 Fulmarus glacialis
GGGTGGCGATGGTGGGGAATGACTTGTGGTCTCCATGGCAACCTACCGACGATAAATGGATCAATGTGCTGTTCTGCACCATCTGAAACTCAAGCGGCGCTGGCTAAATCTGGGGGCTGCCTTTGCCTGCCAGATCCTGCTGTGGGGCCATTAGTGTGAGACGGCTCAGCACGAAAGCCTTCCCCCCAGCGTGCCTCTGTTAGCGGGCACTTGCCGTATTCGCTGCAGAGCGCGTTGGGGTTTGTGCTGGAAACCCATGCTTGGCTCTGCAGAGACCTGCGGGGTTTTGGGTGTCTTTAAGTGCCGCAACACTGCGTTGGGGTTAGGTGCTGTCATGGGCCACTGGCCAGGCATCCATGTCCCTGGGATTTGGGGACGATAAAGAGAAATGGCTTGTTTCCCCTCCACCACTTCTTAAAACCTCCAGCTCTTTCTGCACAAGCACAGGGAGATTTATGCTTCCCTTTCTGCAAGTTAAAGGCTCAGGATCCTGGATGAGATTTGTGTCGGGGTGGTGGGTAAGGGCAGCTGCCTTTGTTCTTTCTTCTGGTGGTGTGGATAAACAGAAAATCTGTCTTCTAAGCTGCTGCTCCAGTGTTTTCACAGTGGCCAGATTTACTTAACAAAAGAAAATATTGATCTTCCTCCACTAGATTTCGTAAAAACTTATCCTGGCATGAAGTTTCCAATCTGCTGCTTTTTAAACAAGAGTCTTTCCAGTGCTGAGGTCTTGTACGTGCTCTGGAGTCGCACCTGGCTCAGGGGTTCAACCAGAGACTCCCCAGTTCTCGGCCAGGACCAGGGGTTGGTTACTGGAGCCAGCAGAAGGCAGCGGCTGGCTCAGCCCGGCCAGGCGTGCTCAGCAGCACTTCTTTAGTCCGTGCTTTTCTGGCCATGTGATGGGATAATCCCAGGTGTCCTCCAGCGCTTTGAATGCTACAAATGTAAGGGATTGCTTTCTTTTGGTGTTGGAGGTTGGCTGCGGCAATGAGGATCTGTGCGGGCGAGCTGATGATCTGAGACGCTGCCTGGTCTCTGCTGCTCTTGCATCTGGGTGCATCAATGCATTTCCCTCACAAGCGGAGGAAAACTGTTGCTTTCCATTTCACAAAGGGGCCTGGAGAGAAGAGTTGCCAGAGGCTGCACCTGAGGCCTGTGATGAAGCTGGGAGTACTGTGCAGAGCTCTTAAGTTTGAGTTTTCTGCCCAGACTTATATCTGAGATGCAAACTGCTATCTGTAGGGCTCTTCTCACCTTGATTTCCAAATGCCTTTCAGGATGACTGGAGGGACTTGGATTCCTCAGCCAAGTCTGTTTGGGCAGGGATGCGGTTGCATTTCATTTCTAATTCGTGGTGTTATGTTTGTAATTTTGTTAATGCAGACAGGGAGACCTGCTGTCTGCAGTGGGGTGGAAAATCCCCAAAGTATGCTATGAAACCATTTGTCTGTTGTGGTTCTGTCTGTCCGGCTCTGCCTGTAACCCCTGGCATCCCCTGCAAAGCTATTAATGGGGTGGTGGCCTGTGACACGTTCAGGCACCCGTTTCAGAGATCACTATTGCTGCCTGATTGTGGGACAGTCTGGCCAGATATCTGAGCTCGTAATTCTGTGTGGTGCGTCGCTGAAATGTCCAAGAAATCTGCCATCTCTGTTGCCTTGCGAATAATTTATGGGTCTCTTGACTCCAAGCTCATAAAAATCGATAACTCTTCTTGGTTCTTTTTTTTTCAGCAGCAGCTTGGTTAAATTCTCCCATTCTTTTGAGCTGCTGATGTTGAAAGGCCATGGCTTGTTCGCTTACCTGAGCCATGTTTTCTTTTTGCAGCAGAATTGATCCAGGCTTTTGTACAGAGCTGTCTGTCGCTGTTCTTCACCAGCATGTCGGGCTCAGGTTACCGCAGGAGAGAATCGTCCTCCCTTATTCCTTATCCATGGGCTGTTGCAAGTCTGCTGTTAAAACTCCTGCTCTGGGGCAAAGCTGCAGCGCTTGGAGAGGTTGAAGTGTTTTTATTTTCCACTCAAGCACTGTGGTACCAGCTAACAAGAGGTTAAAGCAGCTGCTGGGAGCGACTGGCAGCAGCACGAGGCCAGTTCCTGCCAGCAGAATTGCAGCCCCCTTAGCCCAATAATTTGGATATGGATATGTTAATTTATTCCTGCAATTTCTAGGCCTGTCTCTGAACGCTGAAGCGCTCTGATGATCTTTGCTCCCTGTCAGGCTCGGAAACGAAGCCTGAAGTGTACCAGTAGCAGCTGTGCCCTCTGTGTTGGGTTATTATCCTTTCAGAATTTAATAACGTGACACCCCTTTTTACTGGATAGCTTGTCCTTCCCTCTAGGAACAGATCGATAACAGACCTTGTATCTGCTATTTGGATGTAATTGCTAGTGTCAGCTGATGTCTGGTGCTGTTTCTCCAAACAGCCCTGGGAAGCGTGGTGGGCTGCGGGGAGTGAGGATTTCTTTTCCAGGCTGGTGCCGCACCATCATCCGAGAGCCTGAAATGAAGAGATGGTTTTGGAGAGAAGTTTCTGCTCCCTCCTCTTGCTGCTTGTGTTTTGTGATACGTGGGCTGCATGTTGGGGAGGGGGAGAGAAGAAACGAAGCCTCCAAAGGCAGTGGTGGATAACTGCGTATGAGCCGCGATGCCGCATTTGGAGGACTCCAAGGAAATTAAAGCTGACTGCTTAGTGATGGTCTTGGTCTGCAAAGCATACAGATTTCTGTAGGTTATCTGTAGATGGAGGAAGGCTTCGGCTTCGCGTGGGGAGCAGGCAAGAGGGCTTTCCATTGCAAACAATTTATTCTTCCTGAGTCTTTAGGGTAATTGAAGAGGGTAATTGCTGTACTTTCATGCATCTAATCCGTGGGTTGCCTGGGGAGGAAGGAAGAAATTATTCAAGTGCAGTGCATGGGGTGTAGTAGAAAGGGGAGGTTTACTCCAGGGCTGCTCATTCCCTGCCTCGTCCTCCCTTTTCTTTGCTCGGGCTTCCTTCTCCTTGGCTGTGGGGAGCCTTTGCTGGGATAACTGGTGGGGTGCATAGCTGGTGGGAGGGAGAGAGGGCGAGTTGTGGGTAATCTGAGGACCATTTTTCAAGGGAGCAGTACTTTTTTTAATGAGTGGGTTTGAGGTGAGGATTATGTGCATGGAAATATAGTACTCGGAAAATACAGGAATATAGTAACTATAAAAAGTCTGCAATATCTAGAACTAAAAAAAAAAAACTTTATAAATACTTCCCAGCAGTGGGGTTGGCCTGTGTAATCCTACAAGGAAAGAGAAGCAGAGTGATTGATGGTTGGCTCCATCCTGCTTTATCCCTAGACACAGAGTGCTGTATTAAATATGGTTGCCTCTTGGTATCGCACCCTTAACAGGAGGCATAATATTAAGTTACGGTCTGTGTAGCTGGCTGGGGGAGGTCTGTGGGATGGCATTCGCGTCTCATTTCAGTCTGTGGCAAAACTCCCGTAGATGGAGTCAAGGCCGGGCTCTTGCTCTGTGTATTTGTTTAATTGCCCTGTCTCCAGAGAACGCAGAACTGCCGGGAAATGCAAAACCATTTCATTAAGAATACTTGATGCCCATTTTCGTAGCCAAAAGCTGCGTGCCATCATGGCCATATTTTTGTTTATTTATAACACCTGCATTTACAGCGCTGCGCAAATCATCTGGAGAATGGGATGAGTACCTAAAACCCGGAGGGCAGGGGAGTATTTGGAAATATAAAACCTGCCCTGTGCAGCTGCGTGTGCTTCCACCACCCAGAGCCGTGACCCGCAGTTGGCCTGTGCTGTGTACTGCACTTCCCCCTCTCTCTTTTTTTAAAATTTTCATTATTATCTCTATTTTTGTACCAAATTAAACTGGGAGGTGGAGGGGTGGGAGAGTGGAACAAGGCAGATGGATATAATGGGGCTAAATCCTGCCCAGCTGTCTTCTCAGCAGCCATCTCCCTTACAATCCCAAGGAAATAAATGCTCCTCTTGAGGGTCCTGATGGTTAATGATGATTTGAAGAGCGCACACAAACATCTCCGCAGATGCAGCCCGCCTGCGAGATTCCGGTCGTATAGCGAGCCCTGGGACCCCGCTCCTCTTGCATTCAGCGCGATGATAAATCATTCATAGCCTCAGCAAATGCAATTCTCTTCCTCACTCTGCACATAAACAGTCCAGGACCCTGCATTTGTAGTCCTCGGAGGATGAGGCAAGCGCTGTGACAGCTGGGAGGATCTGAAATTAAAGTTACGGGAAGGGCTCTGAGTGCATGGATGTTAAAGCAATTCCGTATGGGTGTGTTTTTGTTTTGTTTTGTAGCTGCCCCAGGGTGATGAAGGGAGAATAGGGATGTGCTCCTTTCGTGTCCTGACAAATCAAAATTAGTGCTGTGCTTAGCCCTTGTTTTGTAGGGATCTGGTTGCAGACATCAATCGTGATGCCTTGTATGTGGCTCTCGTGTTCACGTGATAAGGGGAGAGGTAAAGAGGTGTTGAGGTGGAGAAATGGAGGTACCTGGAGTCCTGACTGTAGTTGTGCAAAACGCAGCTTCACGAAGGTCTCCTGGTTTTTTTGGTTTGTTCCAGCCTGGAATGTGCAGCAGGTTGGCTGGGTAGAGGCTGAGCCAGCTACAGTTTGGAGAAGCAGCCTTGCCCAACGTTGTCCCCAAAGCAGGACGAGTGGCAGCCGTGTCACATGAGCTCCTTACACTGAAGCTGGTGTGGAAATAGAGGGTGTGAGGGAGGAATGGTGGGACCCTGTGTGGACACCGAAATCTCAATGTGTGTTGCTTCAGACCTGGTTTGAACACCCCTGCTCTCCCGGCGAGCTGAGCTCCCAGCCAGCATGGCGCTGGCCCCGTTAACATTCATGCTTGCTTCTTCCTGTGCAGGCGGTGTGTTGGCTGGTCGGTATTCCAGCCCTAATCCCATGGAAACCCCGGGCAGGAGGAATGCCCTTGGCCATTAACAGCTGCCAGCTCCGGCCAGTGCGCTGAGAGGAGGGTCACTGGGCTGGAATAACTCCATCTCTTTCTGTTTCAAACAGACATCCAGCCCTTAGACTTCACTCCCGTCTGTGAACTAATTTGGGTTTCTGGTTATGAGCGTCACACAGCAAGCTACTACAGGGAAAGGGAAGAACACACATGCACCTACACTCGCTCTAGAAATATGTCAGTCGGGCTTGCTGAGAAACTCAAGCCCAAGCATGACCTACTTTGAGACTGTTACAATCTGCAGGGGAATGCCCTCTGGATTAGATCAGCATGATCCTATCAATTTGTGCTTCGGGCTGGAGGAAGCACTGACCGAGTTGCTTATTTTCCTCTTTTGCACATGAAATGAGGGAGGATTTTTCCCCCACCCCTTCCTAGCACTCAGACTTGAGACCAGAGGAGGTGTGTTTGGCAAGTACAGCAGCCTGGGCGCTGCTTTTCCAGTATCAGTCTGTGCTGAGCACCTTCTTGCTGGGAGGCATCTGTACCATGGAACAGCCAAGTCCACCCTTGTTTGTGTCTGCTCAATGAAGTTGGTTGGCAGAGGTTCTGGTCCTGGGCATGGAAAGATGCCTCAGCTGATCTCCCCAGTACCCTTTTGATATTCAGCTGTTTCAATCTGTTTGTTTGGGTTTGTTCTTTTTGTCTGATCTGCTGCACCGAGAGACACTTTAATAAATGTGAGAAATTATCTAACCCTTGTCTTTCCCCTCTTGTCACCAGCCATTGTTTATGTAGGAGCTAGAAATCTTTCTTTATTTTTCCCAACTAACAAATTCCTTCCAGAGCTCAGCAAGGATGTGCATATCCACGGCAAGAAGGAAATAAACAGGGAGGCTGCATTTAATTTCAGCATCTGCCAGAAAGGGGGAACCCAGCACTTGCCAAGGAAAGATTTTTGGAATAGAGGTGCACCACACTTCATTTTCCAGGAGACTTTCTGAAAATAAAGCAGCTCAATGGAAATAAAGCTCGTGGTGATGAAGAGAAATCGCTACCCGTTGGCTGGGAGTTCAGCTTTTGATTGCAGGGGTAGCTTTGCCTCGGGTGACTCTGGGGGGCTTTCAAAGAGGCTTTTCCCCCAACTGCAGTACCTGGCACAGCAAGAGGAATGAGGAGCAAGGGGTGTTTGGTCCACTGGTGTGAATTGTTCTGCCAGACTTCAAAGAGACGTGGGAATACCTAATCTGTCGCTTTCAAAGGGAGGAATAAAATATTCTGATAGATTCTAAATGGAATCGCATCAGCAGTGCCTCTTCCACCGCTGCCTTTGAGCTGTTCACTGATCTTTCTGATTGGGGTAATGCAGTGAGGAAGATACAGTATTCCCTCGAGGGGACCAGCTTGTGAACATTACTGTTCAGTCAGCCTGAAAAGCTCTATTACAGACAGATTTAGACCCGTCTTTGTGTGCTGAGAGGCACAGCCTGGCTTCCGGGAGCAGGCTTTGTCTAGAGGACAGGTGCACGTTGGGCTGAATTATATTTACCCTTTTTATCTCTTGCATGTACCACTTTCACCTGCCGTCTCGGGGAGGGGGTTGGTGAAAGGGTGAGGGCAGGCTGTGGCGGGGCTGGTTATCCGGTTTGTGGGTCCCAGCAATGAGACATCTCTCCAGCAGGACTGCAGCATCGCTTGCTCAGGCCTGTCGGTTTTTGGCAGCTCTCCAGGCACCTAATGAGCTGTCCTCGGCGAGACCGGGAAGGTGACGGGGGAAATAGATTTGCAAACAACCCAACTAGTATTGATTTTCTTCATTTCTCGCATGCATCGCCAGGTTTCTGTGTGCTAGCCCGGCAGCTGTGGGTTGTGCTGATTGCTGGCGGCACTGGAGCAAGCTCGCAGTGCGTCTGTGGGGCGAGCTGGGGGGCTGCTCTGCCGTGGCCGTGGGGTTTCCCCATGTATGCGGTCAGGCTCAGCTGGTTGTCACTGCACAATTCCTTCAGATGCAGTTGTCACATACAGAAATGGGGGGATTGTGCCTGATGTTGGCTGCTTCTTTTGCTATCTTATGTATTCCCATGCCCTGGTACTTGATTTTCAGTCCTGAGAGCCTGGTCTTGCAGTGAAAGACACTGGGTACTGCGTGTGGAAAAAGTCCTAGGAGATCTCTATGCGTTACTGGGAGCTGCTGAAGACAAGCGGGGGAGATTAAAGTCAGGTGGATAAACCATCAGCCTTGTTTAATGTGCTGCTTGAGTGTCTTCAAGGTTTTGTCTGCATTTACCGAGTTCTGTAATAGCTTGCACTGATCTAGAGGGGATGTCATGTAGGAGTTTTTGGAACAGTAAGAATATGAAAAAGGGAGAGGATTTCCTGAAAGCACAGTACGGATTGTTCTCTGTGTTGCAGCTACACTGGCGCGTTTAAGAATATATCTTTTACCTCCATCGTTGTGCTCTTCATGTCCATGCCTTGAGGAATTTCAGCAGGGCATTGGGATTGTTCACCCTTCACACAGATCCAGCTCTTCCATGCTTTCCTGTAGTGGTCGTGTCTCGGGTGCTCTTTGAGTATCATGCCTCCCACGTGTCCTGGAAAGACCACAGGCTCCCCTGTCTTGCTCTGCAGAAGCAGCACAGCTGGAAACAAGCAGTACAGGCCACAGAGCAAGTGCTGGCTGCTCACTGACATACTGTGGGATTGGACTGCATCAGGGAGTTTTAAGAGAACCAGTCTCTAAACCTCTCGTACCGCAACAGGAGGGGGAGGCATTCCTTACAGATAACCGTGGAAATACATCGCAGGATTTTTTTTGGTTTTGGTGCCCCGGCCGCTGTAAGAGAAGCAGGGCTGATTCCCTTCATGCCTTGAAGCTCAGCAGGAGGGAGTACACGTGGTGGTGTTGCTGGGGTCACAACCTCTCCCATGGGGGCTTGAGCTGCTGCTTATGGAGGGCAGGGATAGTATTTTATGGTCATGCTTCTGGATCAGGTCCGTTGGGGTGGGAGAGTGCCTTCGAGGCAGCTTCACAGCTGTAGCAGAGGAGCCCTGGTCACACCAGCAAAAGCAGCTTGTGGAGATGTCCTAGCTTTGGCAAGTTGCTGTCCCAAAGCACGACATGGCTCCGCAGAGCAGTCTGCCAGATCCGGCTTAGTGTGGTCGCAGCTGTCGGTTCGGCTGCCAGGGGAGACGATGCAGAAGGGGAGGGAGGAAGGAAAAGTTCCCTTTGAAAAATAGCAGCAACAGCAGGAGAGCAGCGAGGGTGAGGCCTATTGATTACACGCTTATCTCCGTTTCTTTTGTGCCTCTGTTCGGAGGCACACTGTGTGGACAAAGAAACCCTGTGCAGTGGTCTGAGGAGGACAGTGGTGGAGCAGGGTCTGGTGCAGTCTCTAGGAACTGAAGCTGCGAAGTCTTGTCTGTTGGGCTTGACCAAACTTTACCAGAAATCCTGACTTCTTGGAGACAGCAGAGCATCCCTGGTGAGACAAGCTTCCTGGAAGAAAGAGTTTTGCTCTTAGTATGGGGTCTGAACTATCTAGTGAAGGCAGCTAGCCTGTGGGCTTACTGAGCAGCTCTGAAATTTTGAGGATGTCTTTGTGCGTCACTGTAGGAATCCATAAAAGTCCTATTCATGCAGTTGGCATTAAAAAATGTAAAGGTCCATTTATGTAGGGAACTAGTCTTGCCCCTAGGAAGAGATAGCTGGCTCAGCAGCTGCAGGCAGCTCAGTTGTGTCACCACATGGTCTAGGATTTATCCTGCTTGTAAAATGCTGCCTTTAAAGAATCTCTCAAGCCCTGAAATGCTTCCCTCAAAGCCACTTGTGCCACGTTCTTATTATCTGAGTATATTCCCTATCTTTCAGCTCTCTGCTTTCCAAGTACAATACAGATTAGCTGTGGAGAACTTCCAGTCCTTTTGGAGGTGGGCAGTGGTGACTGTGAGCCATCTTCTGAATTGGGAAGCTGAGAAGAAACATCAAAGTGGCTTACCTGCCTGGAAGCTGGGAGACCTGTGGTGGTCTCCTAATTCAGGCTGACTTGCCAGGTTACCTTTGTCAGTGTGTTTGGGTGCCAGTTCCTGCATCAAAGGTTGTTGGCAACAGGCCCTTCAGTGTAAGGGCAGTTTTGCTCCTCTGTACAAGTACGATGACACCTTTCCTAAGTCTGGCTGGGAGTACTGTATTATCTTGTAATTGAGCCAGAAGTTGGGAACTGCAGGGCTTGGCATTTGCAGGGCATTTCTGTCATCTTAGAGCTATGCAGAAGATGGATCTCTTGCAGCAGTCCCCTCCTCGTGTTATTCTGTGGCTGTTCATGCATATGTGAGAGCTGGAGGCAGCCTGGTCCTGGGAAATGCCCCCTTTTCCCTTTTAGGAAGGAGCGAAGAGCCAACATGAACTGGAGAAACAAGCTGGTGTCACGGGGGGGTTTGGCAGCCATTCGTATGTAGGCTCTCTGGCCGGAAAACCTGGGTGTCCCTGGGCATGGGCCATGTGGGAGAAGGACATTTCTGGGTAGATGTAATCAGTGCGACCAACTGGTGGAAGCAGATTGCCTTTCGCTCTGTGCACCTCTTGCTAAAAATACCAGGGTGTCTTGGGGAGGGGATGATGTAGGTTGGAAAGCCTGTGTGTGGGCAGAGAGGTATGGTAGCAGCCTATTCCTCGGGGAAATGCTGAGGAAACGCGGCACCGTTAGAGCGAGGACCCAGCTCACGGTGGGCCAGGTGTTGCCCCCTCTCACGAGGTGCATGGTCTCCTCTGGGAGAAAGGATGTTCCTCACGGCGTTTGGGAGCGTGGAATGTGGTGGGTGATGCAGCTCCTTTCCCAGGTTTCTTACAAAGCTGGCTGTGTCCTCTGCGTGTCACTGACCGAGTGACACACTTGTTTTGTTGATTTGGAGTGGGAAAACATAGCTGGAGTGGGAGTGCACATGGCAGATGCCTGTTTTCTTTCAGAAAGCCTGGGGGTAGTAAAGACCTAATTAGCATTCTTGTGAAGGCAAGTCATAGGGCGACTCCAAGATCTAGGTTTGGAAGGAGAGCGTTGGTATCGGTGAAAACAACATATTGCTGGATATGTGCAAGCAAAGTACTTAATGCTCTGGTGGAGGAGAGAAGGCGGCATGGCAGGGGTGGTGGGAGCAGTCAGGTATGTGGTCCAAGGGCGTGGGTTTCCTTCAACATTGATTGAATGGTGGCTAGAGTCAGTGTCCTGTGGTAGTGCCTTGTACTTTCCATTGTAAACCCCCCTCTGATGGTGCTGAGGTGGGAAGACCTGTCTCAGGGTTTCTGCTTGATGGGGAAAGGTGAGCTCTGCAATGCCTGGGGGTCACCAGCCTGCCCAAGTACCAGACTCTTGATCATCAGCACAGGAGTTAAGCGGCAGGTTGCTTCATCTCTGCAGTTCCACTTCATTTGCTGTTTTGGAAGGCTTTCTTTGGAGGTGATCCAGGGATAAAATCCTTGTGTGAGGCCAGTGATTTCCAAAAGTTCGTGATTGTTTTTTCCCTGTACCCTTTTGTCTCTGAAGGAGACTATACATGTGCTTATGTTAGCTGGGAGAGATGCTCTTGGAGAAAATGAATTAATGTTTAAGACATTGAACCTCCGGTGTACATCTAATCACTGTATTTCTGCATTTGCAGTATGTTCAGTGGGTTTCATTTATCATGATGAAGTTTAGTTGAACACAGCTCTCTTGCTGGTCTTCCAGTCCTCTGCCTGAGGCACATATGCTTCCATTAATTTTCTGCTATTATCTACTCAGGTGTCCTGTGTGATCCAACATGCTTAATTTCATTCTACTGAGCACCAGCTCTTATGCGAGCATCATAAGGAAATGAATCTTTCTTTTCTGGAGATAACTGCTTCCTGAATTTCTGTTCTATTTGTAATGTGCTAATAACCTCCATCCACCAATGTTTGTGTCCCTTGGGTTTCTGTTGAACTGGAGTGTTCCTTGTTGTATTATCGTTGCCTCCAGAGCCTGCTGAGGACCGGTTGTGCTTGGTGCTGCTCCAGGTGAAAGCTGGTCAGTATGTTAGACACATTACAGGCTCTTTGAGGATCGGTGTGGTGCAGAGCTGCAGCAAACGGTTGGAAGACATGGGTGTCAGAGGCCTTGGGAAAAGAGAAAATGACTACGTTTACATAGGCTGAGCACGTAAATCCAGGGAACGTGGTGATGGGTGTGGTGTAAAGCTCTCATGTAGAATAAAGATGATTATATAAAAGCTGACTTTAAATGGGCCGAGTTTTAGAGCTGGCCTGCCTACAAAGCATGACCAGGGGCAGAGTCTCTTTGGCGGTGGGTAGGCGGACAGGAGAGCTTTGAGACGGCTGTATCATGGCTTTGCAGCTGTTTGATGCTTTTAAAGCGTGGCTTCAAAGATGGGGTGCTTTGGGCATCTTTGTTCCTGGGTGAAGAGGCCAGGGTCCCCCTTGGCTCTGACACCCTGGAGTCCTCTGCAGAATCCCTGACATCCGCTCCGATGCTCGGATAACGGTGTGGGGAAGTGTGTTTGCTTCTGATGCCCGGTGATGCATCACTTCTCCTGCTGGGCTGAAGTTGTTTTTCATAGCCTGGGTCTCTGAGCTGGAAGTGCCCGACTATCAGGCCCTAGAGCTGGACAAAAATGCAGGAAATTTGTGGACTGAGTAAATACCTCTCTAGCAGACTGTTTGCATAGAGAAGTGAAGTTTAGAACCAAAAGCAAACATGCACTGGCTAATGGAGAGGGCGAGGCAGGGGAAAAACGCTGGGACGCATTTGTCTGTCTGCAGGTCCGTTTCTGACTTGGCTGCTCCCAGGATTTAACGCTGACGATCCAGACCTTGACAAGGCAGCGTTTTGGTATATACTTGTTAAACCCCTCAGCGAGTGCAAGGCATTTAAAACCAAACAATTTATGATACCTTCTGCCTGCACAGACACTTAATAGACTGGTGCAACCCGGGGGTCTCTGCTTCCCTTGGGGGTCAGACGCTGCCTGTGAGGGATGAGTGGGGCTTGTGGCTGAGCTCTTGCCCTTTGGGCTCAAGCAGTTGTGCTGCTCAGGTTTGTATATAAAAGGAATCTAATGAGGCTGCTAACGTGGTCGAGTTTCCTTTTGAATGTTCCCCTACCTAAGGATAGCTCTGTTTCCCAGAACCGAGTGTGAGTGGGCATGGCTGGCCTTGGAGGAAGGAAGAGCAGTGAGATTTTTCTTTTGCAACTCCCTTTGTAGTCCCCATATCTTGCCTTTGAAATGCTTGTGTGGATTCATAGACCGTGGGGGTCTGCAAGGCAGCAGGAGGAGGAGGGTTGTGTAACGATGGGCGCAAATATTTCATTAGCTAATGATCTTCTATAATTTAATTAAAAGTATCTTAGAATATCTAAGCGGCAGGAGGAATATGTCTTTGCCTCCCCTCAAGCTTACTGCTGATAAGTGCATTAATCCGTTTGTATTTGTTCTGTAAAGGCATGTTTCTATCAGGTTTTCAGGAAAGTCTGTTTCCTTCTAAATGGAATAAAGATAAGGCAAGACACTTAGGTCCTTTGTGGGTAGAGCCTGTAATCCTCCACATGAGGGAGGTTCTGTTTGAGGCTTTGTCTAGCATTTCAGTGGTACTGTATGTTGCTGACTATTCTTAGCCTGCTTTGCATAGGTAATTAATTTGTAATTACTGTACTACAGTAATTTCTTTGTAGTGATAATGCAGTAAATGCCAAACTTATGTGGTTATGTGTGAGTAAATGTAAAAGAACTAGTCATGGTATAAATGACTGAGATGATGAGATGGGTGTGTAGAAAATATTGTGCATTGAGTGCTAACAACACAGTGTACTGTTTTCAACATATAATGCAAATAGTTCACACTCTGAACAATTCATAGTCCGAGCCCTGATAATAGTAAGTACAAAGAGTGCATGTCGCACTTGGAAAAACTTTTTTACAGGTGTTTTCCATTTAGTCCTTGCAGTGGCAAAGTTTTGTTCACTGTTTTTTGTTTTTTTTACAGATGGAGAAATTGAGGTTTGGAGACCTTAAGTGACATGTTCCAGGAAGATGTTATCAGAGCCAAGATTAGCCGTTGGGTGTTTTGTTGGCTTTCCATCTTGTGCTCGTGCTGCTGAACACCCTTGCAGAGAGAATGTAGGTTTGACATCCCGAGACATGCCAGCTCCGTGTGTTCCTTTGGGCTGGATGGCAGAGTGCACAAATGCCAGCTTTGCCTTTTTCCTTCAAGGGGCAGATGAGGCTGGTTGCCAGCGAAGAGAGCAGAGCTGAAGATGAGAGTTTGCTTGCAGTAAAGAGGAGGCCCTTTATGGAAAGGGCACTGTATATAATTGGACTGAGCTGTGTGTCAGCTGTTTCCTGCTTGCATGGCATTTGATCTGCAGCAGAGATCAAGTCCTGATGACGTTGTCCATTGAGGCTTTTGCTGTTGTTGTTTCAAGGGAAGCCTGTGCTACTTATTCATGTGGTTTTCAGAAGTTGTCCTGCAAGATTATGTTTGAGGGTCATACTGTTTTTGTTTTTCCTTCTCCAAATGCTTTACATCTATTAGACGTCCTCTTTGTCTGTCATTTCTTCAGAAGCAAAAGTTTCTGGCATTCTTGGTAGTTTATATTTAAAGGAAAAAAGTTGAAAATCAACAAAAAGGCTTCTGTTGTGCATGCATTTATTTCTTTGTGTGCAGGGTCTTTCACTGCTCAATTCTAAACGGTTGAATTATTAAACTTGAAAAGCATCTGCTCTTTAGAAAGCATTCACATGTACTGTAAACATGATGGATAACAAGGCAGAGCCTAATCTAATTGGCACAGCTCTGTTGATGTTTGTAATACGGGTTTGTGTGAACTCTTATTTTAAAGTTGTGGTTTTCATGATTTGCTGCTGGGGTAGCTGGTGACTGGTCTTCTGGAGTCAGCTCCCTTCTCCTGCAGGACTCAGCATGCTGCGTGGAGCTGAGTTTTCCCTGGGCCAGCAGGGAGGCTGCCCAGGGACAGCCTGCGGCTGGAGGTGAAAGGCTGGTCCAGGCTCACCTTGGAGAGGCCAAAGCTCCCCAGCCCGGGGATGTTTGCACAGGTGCTGTTTTGGATGTCTTGCTGTTCCCCAAGAACTGCAGCCACCCGTGAATGCACGTGTGACCTACAGGGGTGTTTGGGCACAGTTCACCGAGGCTGGAAGTGAACCAGTGCTAACCCACGCCTGTCCGCTGGCCACCTCTCAAAGGCTTTTCTTTGGCAAGGCAGTCAGCAGTTAGGGCTGTGGTTTATACCTTGCTGTGTCTTCAGAGCTGTGCTGCGTGCACCCAGGACACAGGGGAGGTGTGCGATGCCCGTGGCAGTTTGCTGTGGACCAGGGGCTCGGTGATTATCCACCCCGTTGCGGGGAAGGCTCTCAAGCATGTGCCTGCCCTGCAGCAGCCCTCCTGTGACCTGGGACAGGTTTGGCTTCTGGTGTGGCTCTGCCCGGGGAGGAGCTCGGAGGCTGAGGTGCTGCGACATCCCTGTTGTGTGCTAGGGGGGAGGAAGGATTGCGCCCGCTGACCTGCTTGAGGTGTTTCTGGGTCTGTAATATTTGGGTGCATTAGGTTTGCCCATATTGCCTTCATCTTTGTACTGACTTCTAGACCCTTTTCTGGTAGGGAGGCACAGAGGGACTGACTGATTTGCACTGAGGCGTTCCTGAATCCAGGGCTGGCTTTCCTGTATGCTTCCTTCCCAGTGCCTCTGAGCCTCATTTTTTAAGCTTACGGACGTGCAGAATAAGCAGCTCTGTCAGCAGCTGCCTGGGCAGAACAGGAGGCCTGTGCAGTCCTACCTACAGCATCTGAAGCTCTGCTCCGAGTGGCTTCCCCCAGCCTCCTTCCACCCCACCCCACCATGAATAACTAACCAGTGCAGAACCTATGGTGGTTGGGAGGCCAAACTGGGGTTGAAAACTTTCCCACATGAAATGCGCTGGCAGTGCCAGCAGAGATGAGGGCGAGAGGAGACGGCTGTGCTGTGCCAAAGCACTCTTTCATCTCTTTTCAGCTCTCCCCGTGAGGGGTCCTGGCTCACAGCACATAGATGCCTTGTGCAGATGTCTTGGCTGGGAAAGAAGTGGCCCCTTTTCCCTCCCAAGCAGAGCAGAGAGATAGAAGAAAGCTATTGATTTGCTTGTAGCCAAAGTGAGCTGAGCCAGGCTCCGCAGTGCTTTACTGAGCCTGGATTAAGGCTTTGTTACTCACTGAAATTGAAAAACAAAAAAAAAAAAAGTAAAGAAAAAAAGTTGAAAGTAGAGGGTTTTTTCCATGTTGGTAAGCAAATTGCTAGCTGGGTGTTGTTTACCTGCTGGTTATTTCCCAAGCAAATGAGAGGCAGGGACAGACACTGAATAAAGGCCGCGCTTTCTCATGCGGTTCAGGAGGGGAGCGGCACGGCCCTGGGAGCTGCGAGGCTCAGGTCTGGGCTGCCGAGCCCTGGGCAGGCTAGCGGTGGGCAGCCGGGGCTATCTCATCGCACGGGCTGGCACAAGTGCAGTGAGTCAGTGGCAGGAGTCCAGTTCTTAATGGGCAGGTGCCTCTCCTGCTGGTGGGAATCGTGGTGGGCTTGCTAGCGGCGGTGAGAAAGATGCCAAGGGGTGGCTGGGGTGGGAAGTTGAATTTTACTGCAGCTCTTCGTGTCGGTCGCTTGCCCCTCAGTGGTATGCAGGCGATCTGCCCGGCCGATCTTCACCGCTCTATTTCACTTCTGCTAGAGGAGAAACAGAGCAAGTAGTCTCTGGGGTTCTTAAGCTGGTCTTTTTACTGAGCACTAAATTCACCCTTGAAGGCTTTTCCCTCTGGCAAGCAGGTATTTTTGAAGAAGAACGAATTTTGGGAACAGCGTAATTTATTTCCTTGGTGCTCTCCTGGAAAAGTCATCAATCTTGGCTTTGCATTCCCTTTGCTGCCGTTGCAAAATGGTGCTTCGGTGCCACGCTCCTGGCGCTGTCTGCATCAGCCCGGGCAGGTTGGTTAACGCGCACGGAGCGATGGCTGCGACGGGTGCCAGCATGGATGAAGAGCGCTCTGGATTGCCTTCAGCATGGGGAGGTTGGCCAGAGGACTGCAGCAGCCAGCTCTGCAAAGGAGATGAATTGGCATTGAGATCCTGCTGTCTAAATGTGTTAAATTTTAACTTTAATTGTGTGGTGGGGCATAAGTATGGGATCATACTGAATACTTCTGTTGATCTTAAAGGCTGGAAATTCTGTTTGGTACACGTGGTGCAGCTGGTTTTGCTTTACTTGATGGAGCTGAGAGGTTGGCCAGAATAAGTGCCTAGTGC
The DNA here is from genome assembly GCF_000690835.1 of Fulmarus glacialis. Classification (NCBI taxonomy): domain Eukaryota; kingdom Metazoa; phylum Chordata; class Aves; order Procellariiformes; family Procellariidae; genus Fulmarus; species Fulmarus glacialis. The sequence continues at coordinate 34,275 of NW_009189508.1, forward strand.
TTGTCTGAGTTGCCCTGCTGAATTCACATCGACTTGTTTTATTCTGAGGAAATAAGATTGCTTTGTGGTACTGCGTGAACTTCAGCTGAGATGTTCTCTGCGTGGTGCCTGTGCAGTTGCTGGTGTCCCCTCATCCTCGCTTTGCTCATGTGCGATAGAAGAAATGCTCCTTGGACTCGGGAGTGGAAAGGGGCTTTCTGGGTGTTTTTGGTTGCTAGAGAGCCGTAGCGATCTTTAATCTTAAGGTGCAAATTGTCGTTGCAGCATTTTCCCGGGGAAAGGCAGCCTTGAGAGGAAATGGAGCTATAAATGAGCCTGGCTGGGCTTCTGGCTGAGTGTTTTGAGCGAGTTTGTGCTCTCCCTTCTGGCTACAGGCCAGGCTTTCAAGGGCAGCTTGGCAGAGCCGTGCTGCGTGCTCAGGTACCCCCTAACCCTCGCCTGCCGATGTGCTGATAAGGAAGTGGGTGCACGCCGTGTTGTGGCTGATCATGTGCGCGCGCAACCCTGCTTGCAAGTGGCATGCTTTTATGGATGTAAGTGTGTGCTGGCATTATGCAGTTTACCCACAGACTTTGAGAATCTAACCTTGTAATTTTAGCAGCTGGTTCAGCGCTGCTTCTGAGCAGATAGGCTGGTTGAAATAAATAAGAATACAGGTCTGTGTTTCCTGTGCGTGTCAATATTGAAATAATTTTAAATGGTGTGTTTTCCCCTGGTCACTGACCTATAGTTTATTCTATTATCGACTGCTGGGTTACTGGCTCTTTGTATTCTGTGGTTAAGTGAACTGTAAGGCTGAAATCATTTGGCTGGGATGGTGTTGCTGGGCAGGAACTCGCATCTGGCTGACTCAGATTGGGGTGAAAGTGTACCCTCTGGCAACTCAAATACTCATTTATCTCTGCCTCCCCCCCCAAATAAACGGGTTAAACAACATAGTGGAGTATTGATCCCGCTTTCATCTGATGGCCCCAGGCTGTAGCAGTTACCTTTGTGCCACATTCTTGCTGCTTTCCCAATGATGCCGTACATTTTCTCTAGAGCTCCCTCCCTCCCCTTGGCGACCTTCTCCTGATTCAGCTGTGCTGGGCTTTGCTGCTGGACGCCGTCACCACCGTGAAGCGCATACAGCACCGGCGTGGGGCAGAGCCTGGTGGTGTCCGTAGGTAGAAGCTTGCTCAGTTGATTTGATGCTGTGAACACCATAATGTTGAGTTTTGTGGCTTGCTAGCATGCTTTTGTTCCTCAGGCTCGCTTCTAGGAGCTGTTGGCCTTAGATGGGGAAGTTGGCCCTAAAATAACCGCGCTCTGTTCTTTCAAGGGCTGTTACAGGTAGACTGACGGCTGGTTGAAGACCATGCAAACCACCGTCTGTCTTTATTGGTGTTTGGATTAGTGCCATAGTTACTGGTAGATGTTCAGTGATTGCCTCCGCATGTTCTTCCTGGTCTTGTGGCAGTGGTGAACCTCTGATGAGGTTCAAGACTGATGACTTGTTTAAAACTCTGATTAAAACTCCTGGAGTGGCCAGTATTGCTGCTCTTATTAAGGTGCTTCTTTCTGAGGAGTACCTGATGCTTCTCACTATTGCTGGCATCCAAGTTGCCGGTGGGTGATTTGTGTACAGCCTGATCCCAGACCGCAGACTGTCCTAGCTGTGCTGCCCGCTTTGCGTGAAGGCTCTGGAAACATGGGTGCAGAGAAACGATACACCTGGAAGCAAGTCTGTTAAGCTGTGCTAACACTCAGTAAACCATCATCCCTTTTCTTACCAACAGCCTGGGGCACATTATGCAATGCTGAGGGTCTCCATCCTCTGCAGAGTCTCCGTGCTGACTTGCATACTGAAAGGCGTGTTTTATTTTCGAGGGAGGAGGGCGGTTCACTATTTCTTTCCCTTTAAGCACCAGCACTTTTACTGAGCTTGTACGTCCTGCCTGGGACTGCCTTAGGCTCTTTGGGGTTTTTTTGCTGCTGTAGGAAGGTAGCTTTAATACACAAATACTCAAAAATGCTGTTCTGTATCATCCATTCATATTTCAGGTGTAACGAGGACTTGATCTTTGTTAGTGACTGATTTGCGTGTCTTGCTTGTGGGCTATGGGGGTGTTAAAAAGGCCTTTTTGTGTGCTGCTGCTCAGCTTCCCAACCAGATGCATCCATCATCTTCAAAAGAAGCGGGGGAGAAGGATGGCTCATGCTTTCTTTTGAGCCACTGGTATTTGGCATCCAAATAAACAGGTGTTCTGGCATGGGAGCAGAGGAGCAGTCGTCTCTCAGAGCTCCTGTCTCTTATGTCATGTGAGGATCTTCAGGGAATTTCTATCAAAGAGCTGGGTTTAGTAATTATATAATTTTTTTTTTTTCTGCTAGGGGATTGGTGAATAACCGGGTTCCTAGTGTCTGTGGCAGGGTAGGCTGGTGTGAGAGGTAAATATCTCTGGAGCGTAGCCCAAAAATCGCCTTGGATAGAATTAAACTCTGAAAGTAAATAACACAGCTGCTCTGCGAACCTCCGGCCTTATGAGGCAAATATTTGGGACTCTGTCAGTCCCAGCGTTATGTGCCGCGTTCATATGAGGTCACGTCTGCCGTTACCGGTGGACAGATGCTCGGTGTAACCCTTAAACCTCTGAGGAACCCAAGTCTGAAAAGGTTTGGAGACTGGGAATTTTCCTGCGCCCAGCACTTAGGCATGCAAGATGAAATGTGGGCAAAAGAGCACTTTTGCCCTTTCTTGTCAACATTTTGTATCCCCACAACCTGATGTCTTAGCTCCAGGGTTTGACCTCTAAGTCTGGCCTTGTTGGTTGCTTGGTGTGGAGAAATCCAGTTGGATGTTACGGAAAAAGCCTCCTGATATCAGTCCCCTCTTGCCTGAGCCCTGCCAGGGGTGTGTGCAGAAGACAGGCTGGTCCTTGGGAAGACCAAGACAGCAAACCCCATGTTGATCACCGCCGGTCAGTCTTAACTTTGTTCCTTGGCTTCCAGGCGGCGCTGATTCCAAGAATAAGGCGAACACCACGGTGGCCTTAGCCAGGGACCTCGCTGACGTCAACGTGTGCTTGTCCATTAACCCCGTTGGACTTTGGGTCAGGTTTCTTTGAAGGCTAAGCATTGAAAGCAAAGAGCCGAAAGGCTAGCTGGGGTCACTCCAGTCTTTGCTGGGGTAACTCGAGCAAAGACAAGGGGCAGGCTGTGTGAGCCGAGCCCGTCGCGAAGGTCAGCCCAGATGTGATTGAAGGCAGAGGAGTTTTGCATGGCTCTCTTGAACTTCTTATGCCAAATGTCTCTTGCAGAGCTGCTGATGGGCCTCTTGACATGCATCTCCCTTTAAATGTTTGTTTATCTGCGTGTCCCCAGGCGCTTTGAAAATCTCTGGGGGTGCCTAAGTGGATTGAGGCACCCAAGTGTCTGTGCACAGGGTCAGTGCTGCAGTGCAGCACACTTGGTTTTATTTTGTCCTTAAATAAAAGCAGCTCCTGAGCAGATGGAAACACTAGCATGAGAGCTGTGTGCCTTTGTGTTTTAATGCTGTCTCCCTGAGCAGCTAGAGAGATGCAGTATGAAGTTCTTGCTTTAAAAGGACCTTGATGGCCAGCCTAGCTGGGGTGGCGTTGGAGAGGACTCGTATGCCACTTTTTGGTGCTTTTGTGTTGTGGAGTGCTGCGTGCTTTGGGGGCTGCCTGTGAAATTCATTGCAACTCTTGTGACATAGAAAAATCCAGATTCAAGCCTAGATTTGTCAGCTGTGTGTGAATAACATGAGCTGGCCAGGAAACATTGCTGCTTGGCTTTGGAGCTCTACGTAGCAAACAAACAGAAATAACAAACATTGGGTTTACTTAGAAGTAATGTGAGTTTCCTTTTTATTGTAAGCCACAGGAGAACAGTAACTTTCACCTAGTGTGACCTTCTTACAAACCACGGCATCTCCTTCATTTGCTGCCTATCGTGCACAGTGGTGGATGTCTGCTCCTCAAGTTGTCTGTTCATCATGTTGATACCTGAAGTATCTTGATACCTTACTGACCTTCTGCTCCTTTCCTCCCTCATGCACGTGCTGCTTCCTCAAGGCATTTTGGCACTAAGGAGAAGGTAGAAGTAGCATTTAAAACATAAAGGATTCCAGATGTAAGCATGCCTTGGACACTGCTGGTGGAGGAGAAATGCATAATCCACACAGGTGTTTACATTATGGTGTGGCCACATGGTATGTGTGGATAAATACATCCCAGATAAAGTTGCTTGCTTTTGTAGGTTAGTTTCCTCTCTCCTTTTTAAACTGTAACTTGAAATCCACCCCCTGGGGAGCATGCAACTGTATACCTGTTACCTGCATTCCCTGCTATGGTGTCAAGTTGATGGTTGGAGCTTCACATTCTTAAATGTCAGCGATTAGGTGTTAGAAGTTCCCCTCTTCCTGCCGGAGGAGGTTGGAAGAGGCCCCTGAGAACTGTTTGCTGTAGGAAATGAGAATTGCCAAGATCCTCTATTTCTATGGAGTCTAGGTGATCCCTTCACCTTGTAAACGATTAAATAATCCTGGCATTGGCACTTCAGCCCCATCCCTGGCCAGGTAGCAAAGCCTGGTCCTTCTGATGCAATGATTAGCCTCTGCCACCGTTCTCTGAAGACAGGCCAGCAGAGATGGCTTTGTTGTGAGACTGAGTCTCCTTCCCTGTTGATGGCAACTCTAGCACTTACATTTCCCCAAATGCTGTGCAAATCATTTTGCGAATTTTATTCACAAAGGCAAATGCTCATACTGCACTTGGGGGAGGTTGCATGCTAATGAAACTGAAAATTAGATTTTCTTTTCCTTGGTGTGAGGTTTAATTTTGAGCATCTTGAACTCAAGATCAGCGTGGGGTTGTGAGCTAGACAAAGTTTTGTTTTTACGAGAGCTAGCTGGAAAACTCATCACTTCTGCTCATGCTGGTTCTCCTTGAAGGCTTTGTAGTGACTGTGGTTATTACTGCTGTTGGCTTTGTGACAGAATTGTTAATCTTTGTGGCAGTGACTTCAGTCCTTTTGTTTATCAGGTAACCTCAAAGTAAAAGACGCTACCTGTGGATCTATATCTTTTCTATTAACATAGCAGATCCCAAAGCACGCAAGTGGGGAATGGTCTGTTCATAAGGCTGCTCCTCTAAACTTCTGATGCTTCAGACAAGCCCTGTGCATTGGTTGGAGCAAATTACATTGAACTCCTAAGCTCTTAAATTATTTGGGGGTCTGGAATTAATCTGGAGTGTGAAAAATGGATGGCACAACACTGTCTCCAAGACACTGCACGAGGTGATGACGTTCGTTCCAGGGTGTGCAAGCAGCTCCCCTGCACGACGGTGAGCAGCACCTCCGCGCTAGCAGGGCTGTTGCACAGGGGGTGGAAGGGCACCCTGGGGTATTCCTGGTTTTGTGCTGCTGTCCAGCTTTTTATTCTCATTTTTAAATGGATGCTCAGAATACTCAAAGCAGCTTGATTTAAAGAAGGAATTAAAAAACACGCAACATAGGATTACCTAATTTCAAGCTAGTGAAATTTCACTCTCTCTTACTCCTGTCAATCATGCCTATATATATATATATATATACACACACATACATATATATACACACACACACACATACAGACCTTGCTGTCTAAGACTGAGGTATCTTCATACCTACTGCAGGCTATTTCAGGGATCTCCTTGAAGTGCCGTTTCCTCTTTTCCATTTTTCAGCCACGGTGCTGCTTTCCTTCTGATCAGGCAGGGAATTGAGACTTCTGACGCAGTCCTCCGAGGAGACTCCTGAAGTTGCCTGGGTATATGCTGCTGTGTCTGAGCAGCTGGAGTGGGCAGGCAGAGCTGGCAGACGGGGAGGGATGTGGCTGGCCCGACCGGGAGGGAGGGGAAAAAGAGGATGTGTGTGTCGGTCGGATCCTCCGTTTCTGGGTTTGATTTGGTGTGAAAGTTTCAGCTTCAGGCTGCTGACCTCCCCGGCCCCAGAACATGTTGCAAGAGCAGTTGCTTGCAACTTTGCTTATTTGATTTCTGTCCTGACCTGACATGTCATGCACTGGAGATGATGGTTTTATAAGGACGCTCTTGGGTGATGAGTGAAGTGCTCTGATATATATCCCCCAAACCCCAGAGAGTATTGTTTTTGGGTATTTCTCAGGTCAAAAAGAAGTATCTGGCAACTATGTAGGAGGCTGCTGCTTTGACTGGCATGCACAAGCATTAACAATGATAAATCTGCTTTTTTGTTTGGGTTTTCTTGTCCTTTTTTTCTCCTTGAGCTCATCTGGACTTCTCTGCATGCAGGTGGAAAAATGAAGGCGTAAAACCTAATATGTGGTAAATGCCTCTGTCCCTGGAGAGGTGCCGAGTGTCAGCGGAGCATGGGCTTGGGGCTGCAGCATTCCCAAATGCGTCCTCTAGTGCGTTTCCCACTGAGGTGGGGCCCAGAGCAGTTATCTGAAACAGTAGTAACATAAATTGAATGAGCAGTCAGGTTAAATAAGTAATGAAGTTAGCAGGGTGCCTAATTAAATTAAATTCAAAATTATGTATGGATGATGCCTTTCTAATAATTGCTGTAGGTTTGTCATTGAGGTACTCCACAGTGCCCTCTTGGAGGAAGATTCCCCTTTCTCAGATGAATACCTTGGTGCCACAGAGGGATGCATTTTACGCTTCAGTTTGCTTTGGCTCCTTCCTGATGCTCTTGTGACTGTTGCACTGTTGCTGTTCTCTATTTTACTGAGATGCATGGAGGGAGTTTGGGTGATTTCAGTCTCCATGCTTGTATGTTGGGGTTTTTTCCCTTCCTACAAAGCGTTTCTGCTTTGCTCCTGCCCTCCTAGACCAGCCCTGATGCTTTTTCCTTGGTCCCTGTGCCACACGGGTCTCATAGGGACTGTCCCCGGTCCTTCCCGTCCCCCTGCGTGCCTGGGGAGTTGCTCCTGCCTTTGTAAAGCATTGGGGCCTGATGGCACGTCTGGTAACTCTCGACACCATGACTTAACCCATCGCTTTATTTGAAAGTAATCTCTTAATTTCCATCTTCCTGGGCTGCTTTCAAACAGCAGCGCTTTGAAGGTGTGTGTCAGTTTGGGCATAAGTGTTAAGCTGAGGCGGAAGAATGATTTGGAAGTGAGGGAAAGCAGCTGAAATTAAAGACACTTGAGAAGACACAGCCATCACGGCCGCCAAAGGAAACTCTCCTCTCTTCAGACAGCACGTTGAAGGCAGTCTCTTGTTGTCCTGGGCACAGTCAGGCACTTAGAGCATTTTGAAGATGGGTTGTCAAAGCAAAGCTGGTTCTGGCTGGCAATTACTGACCTTTGAGGTAATGCGTCCTTAATAGAAGGATGCGAGTACATCAGAGGAAGAATTATCATTGTCATAACCATCTTTTCACCTCCTTTGAGGAGGACGGGTCTATTAAAGGACCTGTGCTCCTGCAAAACGGGTCCTGCCCCTCCAGGAGACGAACGCTGTCTTTTCTGAAGGCGAGAGTAAATGTGGGGAAGAGAGAGAGCCCAAATGACCAGAGCTCTGTTGCTGGTTTGTTTTTTTTTTTGTTTTTTTTTTTCCTCCGCCCCCTCTGCTGTTCATTTTGCACGAGGGCTTATGTACTAAGTCCCAGACAGTCATCAGTGTAGTTCTCAAGCTTGTCTGATACAGGGGCAGCTGGGGACCCACAGCTGGCAGTGCATCTTGAGAGAGGAGGCTGTTCTGCGTGAATCAACATGTGCATTGCAGAAAGATGCCTGGGACGGCAGCTACGATGATGAATTATGGAAGATCTTTGTCACACTCGGGGCAGAGTCTGATTCTTCCTTGTTGATGGTCTCCCTGGGAAAACCTCCTGGTGATGAACAGGAGGCTCTTGCACCCAGTTTGTTTTCTCCAGGAATGGCAAATGCTTTGCAAGAAGTTTCCCTGTGCTTCTTTATCAGAGAATCTGAAGGTCCTTTGCAAACCTTTAATTAGTTCTTGATTTGCCTTGGCACCTTTATGCCTACCTCCCTTGTGACCGAGTGGCAAGATCGGTGAGCCTTGTTAACCCCCATCTCCCGGAGTGGAAATGTGGAAGTAGAAGGATCTTGGCCAGAGCCCTTAGGAAGCCAGAGGAATTTGGAGAACCAGAAGGTCTTAGTGACTGATATAACTAAGTGACTTGCGTGGGTGCAGTGACCTGAGCAGGGCTCTGCACATTTCATGCACAGTTGCTTTAAAGGGTTGCTGATAATTTTCAGCATGACCTGCTAATTATTAGAGCAGATGAAAGCCTTTTTTTTCTTTTTCTTAAATCCTCTTCCCGCTGCATGTCCTCCTCTTCTCCCTCCTCCTTCCCCAAGCCCTTATCTAAGCTAATCAATGTGACACAAACAGCCAAAAAAGCAGTATTCTTACAGCAGCTATTAACTAGAAAGGAGACAGCAAGCGTCTGGAGCCCCTCAGGAGGGACTCGCCTGGTATAACCCATTGCTTTTAACAGCCAAAGTGAGAGCTGCAGAGTCAGAACAGAAAAGGTTTAAGCTCCTTTCTTTTGACGCCCTAATACGCAGTGACCTGCATCCTATGATGTAGATTTTTAAGACGACCTAATTGTGGGACTTCAGTAGCGATGAGGGGCTTCCCAGGTATCAGATACATCCCTGATTAAAAATAAATGAATATCGATATCTATATATCTTTTGCTGGTGAGTTTTCAAAAGTTCAAGACATATGGCTAGGTCCTTCAAGAGAGTCTTTCCATCCCAAATGACCATTTAACGTTGATACAGTGTTCCTCCGCAGCAGAAAACACAACTAGGAGAGGGTAATGTTAATTTGGTGCAGAAGTAGTTTCTGTGATTGCATCAAGTTGGACGCATGGGTTTGTTTTCTCCCATATTTCAAGATTTTTCTTATCTAGAGCCATGGGAGGGATTTTCCAGCGTCCTCTGCTCTGTTTTAGATGAATACTTAAAAGTTGTGCTCATGGTGATAACAGAGTAGGCTGAGACAGAGGACAAACTTGTCTTACGAAGTTCTGCTGCGGTGGTATGTTGGAAGGAAGCTGAGCAAATGGACACGATGTTTAAATAGTGTGTCCTGAATTGCTTTCATTTGGTTCTTATTTTGTAAGCCATTGGCTGGGTTTTCTGTCCTTTCAGAAATCAGCAGCTTCTTATGAAATATGGAGCTGTTTAAAAACAGACAGCAGCTGCTCCATCCTTGCGTCAGCAAGGACTCGGCAGAAGGAAGGGGAATGGTAGACGGTTGTTTAGCTGTGATATTCTTCCCTTCATTGCTGTTGTCATATTGTGTTAACAGAAGGTCTGATCAAATATACACCAGGAAAGTAAGACTTAATGTTTCTTTGTTCTCCTGGAATGGTGCTGGGAGGGGAGGGGGGGAATGTTTGAATGAGACTTTTATTTATGTGGTTCAGATAGCTTGGCGTTGCCTGTGTCGGTAGATATGTTGTTCTGCTCTTATTTCTTAGGCTGTTCGCTGTATTTTTAGCTGGGAAAAGTCTTTACTTGGTTGTTTGCACAAAACCTCTGCTATGCGATACAGAAACCTCGGGGGGGGGTAAATATTTAGCGGGGAGAGTATGCGCTGTTCACACTGACTTCCTAACTTTTTTTTAAACTCTTTTTTAAAAATCTCAGCCAGATTATTTAAAAAATAAAATGAAAAATGAGGAACATTGTTGCACAAGAACTGGAAAGAACCCAAATAGTTTGCTTACTGTTAAAATTGCGACATGACTGGAAACATTTGGTAAAGAAAAATTAATTGCCTGGTGTATTTGTGGTTTCCTGTTGAATCTCAATTTCTAGAGGAGGTTGAAAAACCCATGGATGTTTCCTCAGATTACTAGATAGCATTATACCTTGTGTGCATGATGAAAGACCTTCAGCAAAGCATGCCAGATATCCATGGCTTGCTATAAAAAGTCTCTCCCGTCTGGAACATGACTGTTTTCTCCTTTTTAGTAGGATGGTTTGAGCAGAGATAAACATGCAAAGAAATTTAGCTTGGTCCAATCTTACTTCACTGAAAGAATTCTGAGTCTAGGTACGGTCTAGAAGCACCCTACCTGTCCTCGAATTAGTGATAGAGACAGGGTTTCTGGGCAGTTTCTTATGCCTTCATCCTTTTGGTAATGATCTGCTAGCATGGACTTCCTTCCAGTCTGAGAGTCACCTGAAGAAGGATGCTCCTGTGGTTGTTAGCCCCCAGGTAGACCTTTTAATGAGCTTTAAAGCCACGGACAGGGCTGGCTTGTAAGGGACGAGAGGGTCGAGAAGTCATTCAGCAGAGGAAGGGCTTGAATGTGGTTAAAGATCTGCTCTGGCCCATCTCGCATCGCTCTTGAGTAACAATCCTGTGCCTGTTAGGTTGCAAAGCCAGAACTCGAGAGAATCAGATGGGAGAAATACCAGGGCTGCTTGTAGTCCCCCTTCAGGTGTCCAGGGATGTGAGGGGGCTGATCTGGTATCATCCTGGGAGCTGGAGCCACGGCTCAAGAGCAGAGAATTTGTCAAGGTGAAGGTACCTACAGTCACCCCAGTGTGGCCACTTCTGTTTCATGCTGCGCATGGCAGGACCCTGGCTGCTGGTAGCTGCTGCCCTTTGAGAGGCACCACCACGGCCAGTTGCAAAACCACTTCTGTGCAGAGTTGGAGCTCCTTTTGAGGAGCACCTGGTTGCGTGCAGGGTCACGCGTAGGAGGGGCTGGGTGGACAGGTAGGGTGATGAACGCTGTGGCAGATTGCTGGGGAACATGGTGGTTCCCATGCCCAGAGGCTTGGGGAGCGTCTGAGAGTGTCTGAAACCCTGGGCTGGAGACATCTGGTCAGAGGCCAGATCAGAGGATCGTAGCTCTCCTTTGGCCCACAGCCCCTGTGTCTGTGTCCTCGTTTGATCATGCAGATGATGTTTGTGTACGCAAAAGTGTAACTCGTGATGAGACAGGGCTTAAGGTTGTGAAATCTTTGAGGCTCCTCTGGGTATTCCTGTGGGAAGGGAAGAGTTATCCCTCAGATAACTTCCGTGGGGAAATCGTTAATCTCATTAAACACCAGAGGTGGTTTTCCAAAGCAAAGGCAGGGGCTGTGGGGGGAGCGTGGTTAACCATGTAGACTGGAGACAGGCTAAAACTCATAAAGGAAAAATGTATGTAGGAGTTTATAGCTGTATATGAGTGCATTAAAGCTTTAATTTGAGATCACTGACTGAGATCAAAATGAGCTGCTGTGAAGCTACACTGCTTTCAGGGAGCTGAAAGCAACTTTTTGAGATGGATGTTGGCCCCGCGACTGCAGGCACTTGGTGTCTGAGAACAGGCACAGTTGCTTAAAATCTGCTTCTGGTTGCCCTGGAAAACAGGCTGTTGGGAGTTAAATTTTCCTCTTGACTCAACTGTGGAAACTGTCTTCATTTATCATTTCCCAGTTTAGCTCCTGTATTAAAATTATAACAAGGCTGGGGTTTATTTTTGTCTTGTGTACATTTATCTGCTGTGTATCCTTGTGTCTATTATTAGAGTCCTGCTCCATTGCTAAATGGATTGGCCGAGCTCTTGAGGACAAAATATTGAAGCGTATGACTAGTCTGCAATATCCTGCAGCCACTCTGCTTTTGCAGTATTCATAGTGACTGGGTTTACCCAGCGTTTGTCATAGCTTGCTTATTTTAAACGCCGAGGATGCAGTGGGCAGAGCCAGCAGATAGGAGATCTTAAATGGCATATCAGTTTGTAAGTGGCAGGAGGGAGGAGGTGGATGTGGAGGGGAAGTTCCAGCTGAAAATAAACAGAAAGCAGTGGTGTGTGTTTGGGAAGCATCTGAATTGCATGACCAGGGTACAGCCCTCTTCTTGTTTGGCTTTTTTGTTTGGTTTTTTTTTCATGATGGGATGTTTCTGTTCAGACTGCAAATAAGAGAATGTTGAATCCTCTGAAGGAGGACTGGTGTGGTGGTTGGTTGGCTATGGACTTACCCTTTCCTGAATTAAAAAATAAATTGGAAACTTTTTATGGGTTTCAGCCTTGTTTCAAAATCCCTGTGACTACCACTTCTGTTGGTCGGTGGCTGGACACTTGTCCTCAAATCTGTACCTAGCTTTTTGGCTTGCACATACGTCCGCTGATCTCGCTCGCCTCCTGTTTCCACATCCAACCTGAGCTAGCTATTTTTTTCGGTCTTTCTGGGATTTGCTACATTTTGTAACTTAGCTATTGAATATCTTAGCCATGTTCTTCCTTTGCTTGTGGGGCCTGTTTGTCCATGTGGCCTCTGATATTATCTGCAACTCTGTCCCAAGTCTTAGGAAGATACTTAGGGTCCTGCATGCTGTAGTGGTATGCCTTTCAGAGGACTAGGTTTTCATGCTTTTAAAATTTTTTTAAACAGCCTAGGCAGTGCCTTTGGCAAAGACACAGTCCAGAACTCACTGAAACAATTAGAGAAGACTGTTACTGGTGCAGCATGGCTTTGGATCAGATTCTTGATTTTGTTTTTCTTTCCTTCTAATTTATTTCTCTAAAAGGCATGAGACTTGCCCTGCTCCCCTCTGTTGGGTTGTTTTGGTTTTTTTTTTTCCTCCTTTTAAGCTATCTTCTTACTAGCATGGATTTTCTCCTTTCACAGCTACTTACCATGTGCCAGTTTTGGGTGTGTGTAACCTTGGTTCTGCTTTGCTGACGTGGGCTTGTTAAGTCCACGGGATACACTGCTGCTGGACTTCTTGCTCTGGTTGGAGGGGCGCTGCCTGGGAACACCAGCTTTTGCACAGATCCTTGAATGAGTCGTCTTTTTCCGCCTCCTCCCTTCTTTGTGTTCCTCATCCAGCATCCTTTGGTTCCTACGTATGTGCCACGTGCTTCCTTGTTTTGCCTGTGTTAGCAGCATTTTCTGACGTCGGAGCCTGTTCCTAAAGACGCGGCTTGGCCCGTGTGAAGCTTTTTCTCTGCTGCAGGCTCCGCTAGTAGAGGCAGGTATGCCCAGTGTGTAATTTTACCTGGGGCTGGGTGTGTTTTTGAAGGCTCTGGCTTGTGGAGCAAGAGGGTGGTTTAACCCTGGCCACGCAGCTGTGGGTGTGGGAGGCTGGGAGCTCTGTGGTAGGATCACGCATGGGACTCAGTTGCCTGAATGATTTGCTACTGTGGCCACAGAATTACTTGGCAGGTGGGGGAGAGTTGATCAAACAAACCTGCTTCCACTAATTGTCAGGCTTTTGTGTTTGTTTTTGTGATTATTTTTTTTTTTTTTTTTTATTTTATGAACTTTAAAGCATGCATGACTAAACAGTTTAATTAGCTGTGGGAACTGCTGGAGATAACTTACTGGGATTTTCTGCAAACCTCGCTGCCCTTTTCATGTTTTTGGCGCAGCAGAGTTGCTGTGAGCAAGCAGACAGGAGTGCCCGTGAATGTAGCCCAGATAAGATGTTATCACCCAAACAGAGATGAAAGTGACTGTGCAGTTGACTGGTGTGTCGGCTGGCTGGTTGCTGGTGGGAACTGGTCCCTGATCTGGTACCCCTCCCCGGGCAGGCTCCTCGTGGGGATGGGGGGTACCTTGGGCACAGCAGAGCAGAATCCAGCCACACACTTGAGCTTGTGCTCATTGGGGATGTCCACACACGTTGTGGACCTACCTCTTTCATCCAGGTCACCTCTGTTGCAGGGGAGACCTTATGCATCCATTGCTTCATGAACTGCGCTCTGATTTGTTAACCTTTGGGTCTTCTCCTCTTCTACCTGTCACCCCAAAATGTTTCTGTGGCTGTGAAACTGCTTGCAGGAGGAATACCAGCAGTGTTGATGGAGTTATATGGGCTTTATGGAAATGTGCAGGTTTGTCATGGTCTGTCAGCACGTGTTCAGAGGCTGCTAACGAGTGATATTCCCGGAGACTGGGCTTGAAATCCTGCTCCCCTGGACTTTGTAGAGGCTGGCATTCAGCCCAAGTTCTTCTCCCGGTCCTGTCAAGAAAGTTGTCACGTCTGGCTGAACGTGTGCTTTCCAGAGCGCGGGCACTACCTGAGTGGTGGTAGAGGAGCTGTAAGTGGCTGCAAGTGGCTCCTTCTCCAGAGAGAGCAGGAGAAGTGAAGACCCACCTTGGAATAATGGAGGTTACAACAACAAGGTTCTGGCTCGTGGTTCCAGCTTTATTAGCAATGACCAAAACTGGCTTTCTGATGTATTTTTCTTGTGCTTATGGTGATTTTCTGTGGTCAAATCTGCCTTCTTTCTTGTTTTGTCCCTGAGCATGAATGGATTGTGTTTGGAGCTGGCTTCCGTGCTACAGAGTCTGCTTCGTCCTGACACCCAGCCTTGAATGCATCCTGGTCTTGTAGTCTGTCCGGAGGCTGTACGTGATCGAGTGGTTTTAATCAGCTTTGAATTGTTAAAGGTCAAGGATATTATTGCATCCTGTAAGAGGTGCTATTGGTTATTTTCTTTAAATCCTTAGATTTGGGGTTTGAGAGGAAAAATTATTAAATGATGTCTTAAAGCTGAATAAAGAAGTCAGTATTGAATGTTTTAATGTCTTACAGATGCTGTGGGGTTGCAGGGTTTTATTTTAAATTTAACAATGGGAGTTGGAGTGGCTCCAGCACTGTAAAGAATAGTCTCTTTAATTAAGGGTTTAAGCTGGAAGAGCATGTGTAGTGTGATGCCATTTTAAAGTTTCAGCGGGGCTTTGTAGTTGTAACTTGTTATTCCCCATCTTGGATCACACATCTGCATGTCTGGGGTCGTGGCGGGGATGTTCCTTGCCCGGGGAAGGGAGGTTGGTCTGTGTAAGGGTAGCAAGGTTTCTGCAGAGGTTTTAGCTTTTCATTATTTTCTTTTTCCTGTGGTTCCTGATGCCCACTTTGAAGGTGCCGCGTCTTTGCAGGCACATGCACATGGTGCATTACACCCAGGAGGAAACATCAGCTTTGTTTTCCCGAATTAGTTTCTTCTTATTCTTTTCAGGTTGGGGGGGAGGTATTTTGTAGCCATGTTCTTAGATGTCATCTTGGTAATAGCCAGTTGGGAAGGAGGTTGTGGGGCATGGGAGAGGAGACCGGGATCAAATGCGGTCTGCTCAGGAAGGTATCCCCGAGACCCACTGAGGTTTGACTGGAGTAGCAGAGTATGAAATGTAGCCATGTGCCAGCAGCGGTCAGCAGAGCAGGGCTAGATCCCATCCCTACACAAGTTCCTAGGTTTCAGTTCTCTGGGGCTCGTTCGCCTGTTGCTTACTGGGGTGGAACCCAGAAAACTGGCCATTAAAAATAAAAAATAAATTATTATTTTCCCTAGAAAATGCAAGTGTTCCAGGCATGAGTCCCTGCGTTCTCATCTGGAAAAAATAGCATTAAGAAATTTAAGGTGATGTCTCTTAACTTCAACCCATTCTCAGCTCACGGGACTCTTGCAGATGCTCTGTGCCAGTTCTGGTTTTCTCCCCCGTGTATGGCTTTACCTGGCTCTGCGGTAGCACAACGTGCATTTAGTTATCGGAGGCAACAACTGCTGCTTTTGGCCATCTCGGACGCTTTGCTATGAGAACCAGCATCTGCCAGGGTTAGCTGCATCCTGGTTTGTGCCAAGACGATTGCTTGACTCTTTTGGATAGCTGCTGTGAGAATTAAGCTCTTGTGTGGCATTAGGAAGTGCAGCCTTGTAGCAAAGGCTGAGCAGCTGCGAGCCTGCCAGGTACCAAGGAACCTTTATGGTTTGCATTTAGTGTCTCCTAGTATGTTTATCCCCATAAAATAATTAATTGAACTAGAGCTCCAAGCAATGTTATCACCTTTGCACATTAAAAGATCATAATCATGCTCTCCGACTTAATGAGATTTAGAAAGAAATGTTCTTTTTTTGTTTGCCTTCTGGTTTTCGAGTGTTAAAGACTCCCATGGGTCATGCATTCAAGCCTTTTCTTGAGATCACGGGGGCAGCGGGCCGCCTATGTGCGAAGGGCTGGCCATGGAGAGTCACCAGTCACCAATGCAGAGCAGGAGCCTTTGGGTTTCCCAGAGCCGTTGCCAGACTTGGAGCCCGATCATGAACGCTGGCAACACTATTTTGAGCGTTGAGAAGGGAGCTAACTGTATTTTTGTGGTGGCCTTGGCTCTGCTATTTTTTAATGTTCTCTTTAATTTCTATTGTTTTCTTTGCTTATTTGCTAACTTGCAAAATTCAGCAAATTGCAGAGGATCTCCCAGCCCTCGGGGTGAGTTTTACTCAGAGCTGCAGTGAGCCAGCACATGGCAGTGGCACTCGCTGAGCTCCTGCTCGGAGGTGTAAACGAGGCTGGTGTGATGGACCTGCTGGCCTTCAGGTGGTCAGGGTCTGTGCCAGGGTGTGGAGATAGTGGGATCATCCTTGGCTGTGTGTGTTAAGGGTAAATATTAACTTCACATGATCTTGGGAGCTGCTGCGTGTTTGTGTTAGCTGCTCATTTTGGTAGGATTTGGTTGAAACTCAAATCACGAGGCTCCTTAACTTCAGCAGTCTTCACTACACCATTGACTTGAATGATGTCTTGAGTGTTGTCTCCTCCTCTGATTTGAGTTTTGCTGCTGGTCCTCAGCCTCGCTGGAGTGTGTTACTGCTTTTAACTCATTCAGCTGCGGAGTAAGTCCGAACTGTGGATGGGCAGGTTGCCCTGTGCTGCCACACTGGCACAGGGAATGCAGTTGGTTCTCCAGGACATCCCTGCAATGCTGTCCTGAACAGACGGATGAGTTCTCCCAGGACTTGTGGAGAGAGGATTTGTAAAGTGTCTTTCTTCCCTGCAGCTCTGCAAATCACGCACGGAGCCCCGCAAGCCTCATCACTGCTCACACAGGAGGGCAATGACGAAATTGCATACAGAAGTGTTGTTTTGCTGTCTGTTTTCTCTTGAGCTAGGCTAGCTGAGAGGAGAACCTTGTGCGCAGGTTGCTGGAGCGAACGCAGCAGAACAAACTTACCTGCTGAGTAACAGACTGAAATAAAACTGGAAAAACCCGAACATCGCGCTGAGTCTGTGGCAGTTACTGCAGATGCTGTGCCGGTGAGAAGTCAACAAATCCATTCAATGGGAAACGGTCCCCATGCGCTGTTCCCGGGAAGAGGAGCATCCCCTGCACCACCGCCCGGCGACCCTGGTCCGCACATCGGGGCGACGCCAGGCAGCGGCGCAGGAAGGAAACGGTTAAACGAGGAGAGGTTGTCGAGTTGGGTTAGCCATCAGATAGCTAATATTTTAGAGGTTTTTCAGAGCTAAGCTATAAAAAGGCCGTAGCAGTATTTCAACTCACCCATTGTCTGCTGGAAGCCAGCCAGCGTTGCCATGCCGACGAGGAATTATTACTTGCTGCCAGAGCTGGAGGAAAAGCTCATACTTTTGGCTTCAAAACAGGAGGGGTGGACTTATGTAATCCACTGTGTTTATAGGCTGAGACTGGCAGGAGCATTGAGAAATAATTACAGGCTTTCCATTTCATTTCCAGCTTGGTTTTAAGGCTGTGTGGCCTCTCTTTATTTATTTATTTTGAAGTTGAGAGGGTGGCTGCTAAAGATGCAGGAGGTAGTGGAGGTGATGCGGGGATGCTGCTAGGTAAGTACCCCCCCACTTCCCTCCCCGGGCTGGCTGGGCTGCTTTTGTTTTGGTGGCGTTTTGTCTGGAGAGCTAAACTAGGCCACAGCAGAAAGAAGTTGCTTTGAAAAACTGGGACTTGGCCCGGCGACACAGAAACAGTGTTTAGTGCTGGAGACTGAGAATACACTTTTGCGGTTGCCCGGAGGTGGCCAGCCGTTTGCCGATGGAGGGAAAGCGTGAGGTTTTGCAAGCCCCTGCTGCTTTCCGAGGTGATTTTATCCCTCCAGCCCTCGTTGGCTTGGAGCGTGCATTTTTTGGGGGAGGGGTAGCAACAAGGAAAAAAGGGAGAAAAAGTTTTTTTCCTGAACGTCTTGGTCTCGCGCGTTGCTCTGTCAGCTGGAGAGGGATTTGTCGGCGTGATCAAAGCAGTTTTGCTGATGTTTTGTGCTTTTGAGAGGTGAATTGCAAAGTTTAGCCTGTAATTAACGTGGGTTTGTTCGTCCCAGGAACAGTCAGCAGATGATGCTGTAATTTGGGTTTGCCTGAAAAGCAGTGCGTGGTGTGTTTTGACTTCGGTCAGGCCAGTGGGAGTTTGCAGCTGCTGTTTTTGTGCTGGCTGTCGCATAAAGGGAGTTATTGCTGGTAAACTCCGCTCACAAAACTTTGAGGTGGGGTGGTTTTGCTGGTTCTAAGGGTCGTGGTCCTGTAGTCCTGGGGAGGATGCTTCTGGTGCGGTGGGAATCCCTTGCTGGGGAGAGATCGCGGGATCGTGCTTTTGCTGCTCCTGCTGGAAAGCCGCAGCTGAGGAGGGGGTGCTGCGGGTGGGACGCGAGGGTCGGGGCAGCATCGCTGCCGCGGGGGTGAGCTGTGCCTCGCTTCATTGTGCTCATTTCTCCTTCAGTAAAAAAGAATAACTTTACGACTGTGACTTTTAAAATTTCTGATATTGGGTGTAAAGCTCCTAGGAGTGGACGAAGCCCGTTTTTGGAGGGGATATGAAGAGGAATGCTTTGATATGCTGCAGACTTGCTGTAGAGGTTACAAAGGCGTATAGAAGCTGCAGCGCGCTGTGAATTTTTTGTTTTTGACGTTTTCCTTCATTGCACAGTGTCCTACTAGGGAGTTACATTCTCAGTCTGTGCTAATCTGACTTTTTGCCATTGTGGTATGGTGTGTACAGATTAAATATCCCTACTGCTGTGCCAGTCTGCTCTAGGGAGTGGAGTGCGGTGTTGGCTAGCGTGCTTCACTTCGGGGATCCTGCACTTTTTAGGGACAGTTACAGTCCCACATGAACA
The DNA here is from genome assembly GCF_000690835.1 of Fulmarus glacialis. Taxonomy (NCBI): domain Eukaryota; kingdom Metazoa; phylum Chordata; class Aves; order Procellariiformes; family Procellariidae; genus Fulmarus; species Fulmarus glacialis. Next base: position 53,151 of record NW_009189508.1, read on the forward strand.
TATTTGGGCCCTAACTTGAAATACAGGGGTGCCTTAGTGGAACTGATGTACGTGAGAGGTTGTCAAGTGCACACTGCAGAAATAAACTGCTTTTTCCACAGTTTCCCACAGTTGCTGCATGTGTTCAGCAGTTACGGGCAAAAACTTGGCAGAGTGGTGGCACGCTTCAAGTCGGAAAATGTCCCTTGAATGTCCCTTGGCAGGCTTGACTGGTGTTATCAGAGACACATGGGTGTGTTACACAAAATAATTCAATAATTTAATGATCCATAATACTGCTGTGACTCCTACCACAGATGCTGTTGGACTGAACGCGAGTTAGATTTGTTACTGCAAGGCTTTTTTTTTTTCTTTCCTTCCTCTGGGATTCATGCCAAGATGAACTGTATGTTCTGTTCTTAAGAGCTATGAGTAATGTATGTGTGAATCTATAACATAAGTAATACGAGTATATAAAATGTGTGAGTATGCAGGATTCGTGTATCCTACGTCTACAGAGTGCTGCACACATGCTGTATGTGCGTTCCGAAATAGGGTGCGATACATGTCTGGGCAAAATTAATGACATTGCCTTGCAGTTACTGCTCACCGCAGAGCCCTGTCTGATGGCCTGATCCCAGAGAGCTGAACCGAAATCCCCGTCGCCAGCTACGGTTTGCCTGTTTAATTGCCGTTTTGGAGGAGTTACAAATTAGAGAGAGTTGGAAGGCCCTCCCTGCGCTTACGGGGGAAGTCAGCCTTAATGAAGACAAGAGGAGATGCTTGCGCCGTAGCCTAACGTTTCCTGAGAAGTCGGTGGAGCAGTGGGGTGTCTGGGGGTGCTGGGGGGCTATGCCTTGGAGCAGGGAGTACAGGGGGTGCTGGGGGTCCCACTCTGCACCACCCCAGGTAGGTCCTGCTCCAGGAGCTGCTGTACAAGTGATGCACTCCAAGGCAGGCCTGCTGCTTCTAATGGGATTTTTTTTTTCTTTTTTAGATGAGTAAAATGGGCTTTCTCTCATAAATTATTTTTTTATGTGAAAAATGAGAAGGTGGCAAGTAGCCAATTCCCCCGCCTCCCTCTTCCCAGCTCCGATGAGGTCATTGCCTCTTAAAGTTTATACCACGCACTGTGAGACATGGCTGGAGGAGCAAGAAGGCAACAAATGTCTCTCTCGGGGAGGATGGGAGTGATGACCACCAGTCCCTGAAATATTAGTGAGCTGTAAGTGATGCCTGAGCAGGACTTGTGAGTGCGGAGGGGGCCTGGTACAGTTCTCTGGGAAAGCCTTGCAGGATGCAGGTCTGGGTGGGAGGGGAGCGCCCTGGTCCCTGCCCGGTCCGTGCGATGCTCCAGGGTGGCAAGTGCGAGGCAGGACCTGGGATGCGTCGGATGCGTTTCCGCAGGGTGGTTGTGCTGCTTGGTGGGCTGCCGGGTGGAAGGAGCGTGCGTGCGAAGGGCTGGGCATGTGCTTAGGCGAAATGTGGTTGGCAGCAGTTCTGGCACTCCTCGGCTCAGCTCGCTCATGCATCCATTTACTTTTCCTTGGGAATTTCCTCAGTGCTGTTTTTGCAACGGGGTTGCAAAAGTTCATGACCCAATGAAAGATCTCTCCAAGATCTTTGTGTCCCTGGCCGAATGGCTGCCTGGAGAAGTTGTTCCACCCCTCCCTTGAACGCCATGCCGAGCTGCTTGCAAATTCCTGAGCTATTGTTTTCTTCTTGTCTGTCCCCCCCGCCATCCCAATTTCGCTTTCCACTGTGGTAGAAGTGATACGGAAACAGGAGTGCCCGGACCATGAGTTGGTCTTTGGGGCTCTCCTAGAAGCTGCAGCCCAGGAGGATGGATTTTGAAGGCTGTGCAGATCTGCCTTCCTCCTCGCAGCCTCTGCTGGGGTGCTTGGGGATGGTGGGCTGGACCGTGTGTGGTTTTAAGGTGGAGCATTGGCCTGAAACAACTATTTCATAGGTGCTATAATAAATTAATAACTGAAATTTTGTAAGGGCATACTTACTGCCTCGTGCCTTTGCCATGGCTCTGATTTGGCCAGAGTTTGCTGTGTCTTGCAGGGGTGGTCAGGAAGGTGACACTTCATGCACCTCTAGCTTTTACTGTCTCACTGCCCCATCGCTGCTCTGGGGAGGTGCAATGGGCTGAGTCCGTTCTGCATGATCCCATCCTCAGAGTTGGCCCAAAGGGGTGTAAATCGTCCGTGAATTTGTGCTGTAGTCCAGAAATCAAATATTTGCTGTGTCAGAAAAAGAGGAGTTGTGGAGTGGCAGAAGGTGTGCAGGTAGGAGCAGAGAGAGAAAGCAAGAGAGATGGAGAGTCGCTCTTTTTTTTCTAAATACCTTTGTAAAGCCCTTGGCAGCAAGCACTGCACCGGGTGGGTTTGCTTTTACAGGTTCATTCTCCCAGTGTACTTGTGCTGTCGGGTGCCGTACGCAGCCATCCCTCACCTGTGAGCAGCGGGCTCAGAGGTAGGCAGCCGCTTCCACCATGGGTTATACAAAGTGAATCTAGGAGGAAACTGTGAAAAGGTGAAGAAGTGGGAAAAGGACAGGAGGAGGCAGCTGAGATGTGACCTTGGAGGTTTCTGAGCAGAGGACAAATACCAAGACTTGCAGATCAGCCAGTATCTGCAGGCTTTCCAAGGACAGTAAAGATCTGGAAGGAAAGTCTGGGAGATGCTTCTGTTTGCTGATACGGGGAACTAATATCCTTTTTTAAAATGAAAGCTAGCGGGTAGCTATTCTATAGATAAACGAGTACCCGAGAGCCCTAGGTGCACCAGTGTCAGCAGCCTGAAGCTTCCCCATGTTGGCTTTGGTCTTGTGCAGGTAGAGATACAGCTCTGACCTTTCCTGGCACCAAGGGTGAAGATGAAGTGCAGTTGGAAGTTAGTAAGGGAGGGGACTTGAGGGGGGTCCGACGTGCTGCTGTGCTTTTAGGCACAAACTTTAAAAAAAAAAAAAAAAAAAAAAAAAATTAAAATTGCTGTTCCATTGCAGCTTGTCCATTCTGTGGAAATCACTTAGGCATCCCGTTAATTGCAGCTGCTCTTGTGCTGCTGCACCTCAGTGATATCTTCTGTTCACTTGTTTGTCTTTGTGCTTCTCCTTAGCAGCCTCGTTGATTTTTTTTTTTTCCTTTTTTTTTTTCCCTGTCGACATGATACAATTGCTCCTTGTTAGCCTATCTTGCTCTTTCCTCTTTCAGGGAAGGGAAGGAGCAAGGGAACCAGATCTGATAATTCCAGTGAGTAGAACTGTTCCCTTGAGCCCTTTATAAAGAAATAAAAAGGCTCTCCTTCTCTCTGCTTCTCTTTGAGTACAAGCACTTTACCCTCTTGGATTCCCTGCAGGCTCCTCATACTGCTAAAATTGAAACATCAAGATGTCTGAGGCAGTAGGAATTACCATCAGTGTTTTGACACCTGGAGGTACAATTTCTATTAGCTTTTATATAAAAACAACACCAGTTTTGCCAACAGAGTTCTCGTTAAATAATGCATGAAGACCCCGCTCCTGACAGTAGGATTTTTCTTTCACTTTCCTGGACTCTTGGATAACGTCTTAATTTTTGTGACCATTGGGGGAAAAAGATACACACACTTGCACACGGAAATACATACACGGACACACACGTGCTTAACTCCCGGGCAGAGAGTCAATTATCCTTTTTGCTAATTAACGTGGAGCGATGGAGGAAAGCAATTTGAGGTTGGTCTGTTGAGAAGGCTTAGATCGTTGTTTTATTTTTTGGAAGCAGTAGAAGGCAGTTTTCCTGAGACCTTTGATGGTAAATAAGATGGCTTATATGTGATATAAGAGAGACCCTAGGAGGGTCTGCGTGCCCTCGAATGGAGATGAACGCAGGGTCATCAGAAACAAAAAGTGGGTAACTTGCATTTTTGCGTAGATGCTGCTTGGCATCAGGCATATGCTCTGTGCTCGCTTTTGGGGGAAATGAAGTGAAACAGAAGGGCACAGCATGTGGATGTGACTGCTAATAGTGAGAATCAAAGTACAGTTTTGACATTTCTAACCTAATAAGTGGTGCTGCGTGTGAGAGCCTGCTTATTTTCCTTTTCACCATGAGATGCTTTGACAGAGGAGTAAAGTCCCATTTTGACATTTCTGTCATTTTAACTAAAGAGAGAGATTACAGTAAATTGGATTAAGTGAAAATCTTCTTCAGATGTTTGTGGTTTGGGCTGATTTATAGATAGATGTCATTTGAACGTCATTCTGCATTTTTTTAAGCATCTGCTTGATGGCTGCTCTAATGCTGTTGCTGCAAATAGTCCACGCAGAGGAGGGGAGGCAGAGCAAGAAGCAGCTACCCGTGACAGATCTAACGCTGGTGTGTGGCACGGGGACAGCAAAACACTGTCCTTCTCACGTTCCCAGCCGCATAGTGCCAGATTCTGTAATGGGTGCTTGGTTCTCATTTGAGTTCCTCTTATTAAACTTTGTTATCTTCTGCTGGGAGTCATTTAAATAGGCTTTTCTAAGTATTGTTCCCATCCTGGAGAGAGATGGTTCAGTGCACACATTCCTTGTTGTACACTTGGCAAATCTTGGGTTGCCCATTCCCCTGCGATCAGCGAGGACGTTCTTGGTTTCGCTCGTGCAAAGTCTCAGTCTTGGCCGCCTTGTTGCAGGGTCCTTCACTCCCAGTGAGTTTGTGTGTGTGTGACTTTTCCAGGAACCAAAATATTCCCATAAGCATGTGCTGGCTCACTAATGTAGCAGCGGCATGTGAAAATACTTTGTCCATGTACTGATACTTCCAAAAGATAGTGTTGAAAGTCCTTGTATTAAATTAACAGCGTGAGTTTTCTTAAATGTATATATCCTTCATGACTTCCTCTATCTAAGCTATTTAGAAGCGGCTGGTGCCTTTTGGAAAGCTGCATAATCTCTTGTGGGTGATGATGTAATCAGCACTGTAATCAAATCTGCCAGTGATGTCATTGATGGAGTAGTCCACTGTTGCCTGGTGCAGTGATTAGTGGGATGAGATAGAAGTCTTGGTTCAAATGGTGACGGGAAATTGGGAGGTCTGCATCCTTAAATTGTGTTATTTGCATATATAGGTTTTAATTTCCAGCACAATTTTGGAAAATACTTCTGATCCAGCCTCAAAACCACTAGACTTGGGTCTAGGCATAGAGGCTTATGGATTTCAGTTGTGGTCTCTGAAAGTTTATTTGCAAGTTTAATGTTGGTTTAAAGTTTTGTACCTGCACCGGGAGGTGTAGGGTCCTTTTCTGCCAGCTTAGCTCCTGGAGCTGCCTCTGCTCTACGCCAAGCGAAGGCAGCGCTGGCCCAAGGGAGCGTGTGACTGGGGCTGGGAGCTAGAATATAAAAATTGCCCTTAATCCGCTGAAGGGGTTGGATGTCTTAGACTGTGTCTATATTGATTTTTACAGTCCTGGGGCAGGAAAGCACTGCCCAGATGTAAGTTACAGGTACAGAGAAGTACTGTCAGAAGTGGAGCGCATCAAATCCCGGCTTCTCAGGGTGAGTCAGCTGGTGATGCTTCGCATCTTCTCTCTGAACCAAGCCGCGCTGGTTTGATTTGCAGCGTCTCAGCACTGTCTGGGTTTTCCCATGCTGCTGGTGACACCAGGGTTGCGGTGTTTTGTTTTCTGCCTCTGTGCTCCCCCTCGGTGGTTCGCAGCACCCTTGCAGTTAAAAGAAAAGATTTTGCCTTTTGCTGTGCGAGCATTTTGTGCCTTGCTAGTGACTCAAAGTGCAATTCTTAAAATATTTTTTATATTATTTTCCGTGATACAATTATTAGTGGAAGATCACTACAAAGGGAAGATAAATTTGTAATCCTGCTTAGTGGCTGATCTTATCCTAGCTGAGTAGCTCTCGTTGCATAACGAACAGTGACCTGAAATCATCTTTTTAAACCAGTGGACAGGATGCCTTTCCCTTCTTCTCCCCATCGCACACATGGGTGTGATACAGACTTTTAAAATGGTTTAAAGTTTAGCGGTTTTACTTCGAAATCTGAGTATCTCCTGATAACTAACCTTTAGGTTGGTGTGCCAAAGAGAACAGCGGTGCCACAGGAGATGGGTTACTAATGCATCAGTCTACGCGTTAAACAGACTTCCCTGCATCTGTTGCAGCCTGGCTTGCCTTTCGGGAGTGCTTAGAAGTATTTACAAAGGTTACCTGGCACAACTGACAAGGAGGAGCGAGCGGAAGAGCTTGATCACAACCCATCCCAGGGCGGTTTATGAGGGAGGCTGGGGTGGGAGCTTCGAGGGATGGCACTGGGGAAGGGCTCTGCTCCGACCCTTGGCATCACGCTCCCAGCACTGGGTGCCAGCAGAGAGGGTAGGTGGGTGAGCAGGAGGGGAAGTGCTGCTGCTTGTGAGCAGTGAATAATTAAAAACATCTGCTCCAGCTGTGTGCCTCTGCACTTATGTTTTTAACTTCTCTCAGTAAAGCAAATGAGGAGCTGGCGGTGCATTTCTTGGCAGGGAGCTTGTCTTGTTGGAGTTGAAGAGATATTTCCCTTTCTGCTCAGTTGGCCCTTTCTCCTCCCATCCCTCCCAGACACGTAGCAGCCCCAGGTTGAGCTCAGGTGAGCCATCTGGTCTCCCCTTGCTGGGGAGTGCACTTGATTGCTTTTTGTTTGTTTGTTTTTTCTTTCCCCATCGCCTGAGAAATGCTACATTAAATATCTTAGTGTTAAGAGCTCCATCTAAAGATGTGAGGCTCGTTCTGTCACCTTGCCTGTCTGCTTTCAGAAATCACCCCTTGGAGGAGAGAGCACAGGCTGCTCGGGTGTACAACCAAAGAGCAAGGACGGGAATTGCCATTCCCAAGCGTCAGCTCCTCTTTGGGTCAGCGGAGCAAACTCTCGGATTCCCATCGCAAGTCAGACCTGGGGTGTGCAATTCCTGAAGTCCCAACTGAGCCGGGGGTGACTGGCGCTGGATAACAACCTCAGGCTGCTCAGGAGCTTCCTCCAAGCTGAGCAAGCATCTGAGCAGACAGATGCCCTCTCTCCTCTCTGAACACTCACCAGTGGTGGGACGTTCGCAGCCCCCTGCAAATCGCTGCTAAGGCTCAGGTTTGCAGCCTGCGGAGCGAGTGAGGCTCACCAGCCGCGCTCGCAGCAGCTGAGGAGTGTTATGCTGTAGGCAGCACTCTGGAAGAGATGCTTCCTTCATTTACCGAAGGTGATATCCTGGTGGCTGGCAGTGGGGAAGGAAGAAGAGTTGGGTTTTTTTCTCTGGTGTGGGTGAGTCAGTGCTGTCTGTGATGGATTCTTACTGCGACAGGCTCTAAATGGGAACTCTCGGGGGAAATTAGCCTGCAGCTTTTGACTTTATTAAATATTCTCCAGTGCCATCCCAAAGGACCGCTTTTTAGTGCTCTGCAGTGTTTCATCTGTATTTTTAACATCACCTATGTGAAGTGTGACCATGTATGGCCTATATTTACATTAAAGTCTACATACAAGTAGTTAAGAAATGATAGATAGCATGTCCTGTTCTTCAGGTCTGTAACATGATGATGTCTTACAGGTAGATACGAGAACCTCAGCTGGAGATATTGCAGATTATTATAAAGTCTGATAGCTCACTTAGAGCTATGGCTTATAACGATTGATTTAGCCATTTATTAAAACACCTATTTAATGATTGATTAAGCCTTTATAAACTATTTGTAACTTTTAAAATGTGACCTGATATAATGTAGCTCCATTAGCATCTAGCTAATAAAATACACTGTGGACCTGTAATGCCTATTAGGCTGACAGAAATTATATTTTAGGCCTTACGCGTGTTGAAGTTTTAAGTACCTTGTTACAGATTATTCTAGGTGCGTTGTAGGGCACAGCAGTACAATCTGCTCCCTTAAAGCGAGCCACAGGGCTGATCTGGTGGTGTGTTTACCTCGTGCATCTCCAGTCTGCTGGGACGGACCCTGTTTGCTTTGGCATGACTGGTCTGTGTAACCTGTCATCACTCGGTACCCAGCACCCTGCTCCCGACGAGGAATGAGTCTGGCTTGTGCTTGCCTGAGAATACAGCCCAGATCCTGGGAACCGGCAAGCGATGCTCTTGCTTCTGCCCGGAGACTGCGGACGCTGTCCTTGGGAGCAGCTTTGACAGAGCTTTTTGCTGATGCAGAGCAGAGCCCTGGTAACGCCGGTGACTATTAACACAGATCCCAGCTGACTTGGCTTCCTGCTAGAGCAGGTGGGGCCCTGTCTGATCTGTGCTGAGGGAGCTAAAAACCATAAAGGGAGGAGGATGGTTTGCTTGGAGGCAAATGATGCCAAATACAAATTTAGTTGAAGAGGCTGGGGTGGAGGTGGAGAGAGGGGGAAGGTTGCCCCAAAAGAGAAGAGGTGCAGGCTAAGCTCTGCATCCTGCTTTGTGTCTAGAAGTGTGTTGTCTTCATGGGTTTTCATAGAATCATAGAATGGTTTGGGTTGGAAGGGACCTTAAAGATCATCTAATTCCAACCCCCCTGCCATGGGCAGGGATACCTTCCATTAGATCAGGTTGCTGAAAGCCACATCCAACCTGGCTTTACCTTTATTTAACTGAGTACCAAAATCTAAAGGTAAATTCTGCATACAAAATTAGAGGGGACTTTTTTGTTTAGATCTGCTGCCTTTGTCAGGGTATAGAAGCATTTTTTCCATGAACTGCTCAACTTTCCATTTGTTAGAGCTGTACAGAGCTGGCTGCTGGGATGAGCTGTGGAATGGGATATCTGAATCGCAGCAGAAAACCTGCTCCAGTTTAAGCAGACCTGATTTAAAAGCAAATTCAATCAAACCAGTACAAACTCCTGCATGGAGAAATTAAAGCTGCTTTATGTCTGATTTATGTCTGATGCCACTTTTGTTCAGGTCAGTAACTACTGCTGAGGGATGCTCAAGTGAACAACGAGTAAAACCTCTCAAGTGCAGGTTGAGCGTCGTATGTCCCTGATGCTCTGCCTTTCTCACTGGGCCATAGGCAGGTGAAGTTTGGCAAGGAAGGGCTGTTGGTTTAATGTGCCAGCTTTTAATCTGTCCCCGCTCCTGCCTAGCAAGTGACTTTCTGCTGTACGTGGTTAAGTGATCTGCCTTGATGAATGGCATATGTTCAAAGAGGTAATGATGTGCTTTTCCTTGGGAGTCTGAGCTTGTAAGGCTTGGTAATGTTGTGGCAAGGCTGACGATGTAAATGAGCACGTGGGGATTCACGGGATGTGGGAATGGTCTTGTCCTGTTGGTGGCTGATGTAAAAACAAAACTGGGAAACCTTTTTTGGGCTTGGGCTGAGGGCTGGGAGAGCCAGGAAGTGATTTCAGGGAAGGCTGCAATTTATATTTCTCTTTCCACGTTGTCAAACAATTCAGCATTCATTTGCTTACCTCTAGCATCTGTCTGCAATATTTATTTGTTTGTTTCTGGACGTTTCCTACTGATTGGTAACCAGCCATGCCGTAGGAGATGCAGGGAGAAGGGCTTGGCTCCGGTGGCCTGTGCCCCGTTGTTTGGTTCCCAGCCAGCTGTTCTGCAGCTGCTTTCACTGGCGAGACCGCAGGGATTTAAACTGGGAGGTTTCCCGGAGCTCACCCCTATGCTGGGCGGGAGGCGGTGGGAGGCAAAGGTACCCCACTGTCCTGCCGGTTCCCCTGCTGCCCTGCCTGCAGCCCCCTCCGAGGGGGGGGGGTGTGGGCACTGTCTGCGAGGGCCAGGTGCTTCTCTGGGACACTGAGATATGGTGAAGAAAGTGAAGGTTTATTTACCCTTTCTGACAGCTTAAATATTTTTTTCTTGGTTTTTCTTTGTCTGGAAAGCTCATAACTTTAACCCAGGGCTCAGAATTAAACTGTGGTGGACACTGATGAATTGCAAAGGGGGGAAGCAGCGAATTCCCCTTTGGGTAAGAGTTTACCATTCAAGCCTTGACCTTGTTAAAACATGTTAAGTCAATAAAAGCCTGAGTATTTAAAGACAAGTGACTTCTTCCTGCCTTGAGGGGCATAATTAAGCCATTCCACACCCCTTAAACCAGATTTGTGGGAGGAGGACTAAGGAGCTCCCTATCCTGCCTGCCTAAGTCAGTCAGCAGCCTTCCACTGGGGTCATCTCCGTCCCGCAAGGCAGCATCCGTGAGCTGCGTGGAGCTGCTGCTGGGAGGCTCTGGAAGTGCTGGGAGAGTCTGGCAGAGATTGCGTAGGAAACCCGCTATTTCCCAACTGTTGGGAGGATGACATTGCTCCTTTTGCAGGGCAGGCAGTTCTTGCATCGGTTGAAATTGTGGTCAAGTGTTTTGTATTAAAGCAGACTGAATTTCCTGGGTAAAGCATGCAACAGAGCTTTACGGGGGGGGAGGGGGGGAAGTGGGGGCAGTTATGTTCATCTCTAAAAATTTCTGTACAACTTAAAAATGGGAGAGTTACCCCTTTTCTCAGGGCTTCCTTGTTTGAACATTCCTTTTAAGTTTGTAAAGTACATCATACTTTTGTATTAATATCCACAGAATGGATATTAATACAAATGGACACACTGATGTGTCCACAAGCACCTTCACCCCTTAGTCTGCTATAGGATTTTCAAGGGAAATGCAGAAACTTGCTGTGTTTCCAGTTTGAAGTAGCATGTTTGTGCCTACTGAGCTGTAATCAGTACCCACTGGTGGGAATCTTTCTGGAATTGCAGCTCAAAAGATGAACAAATTGAGGAATCCCCCATCCCAACCAAACCCCAGGAACAAGCACACGCCAACCAGCTGCGCAGAGGAATAATCCCTGCTGCGACTGCTTTACACCTGGAGTGTTGTTATTGCCTCTTGGCTTCATTTTTTCATTTTTTTTCCTGAACTCTTCACTTCTGTGCTGTCTTCTCCCTGGGAGAAGCGTGTTTTCCAATATCTTTCCCACAGCAAGTTTCTCTGCGAGAGCAGGGTCTGTGCTTGGCGGGAAGCTTTTGCTCCCTCCAAGAGGAGGGTCTGCAAAGTCGTGGTATCCAAGTGGAGTCATGTTTGTACCACCCTTTGGGAGACCTTACCTGCTGCATGGGACCCCTACTGACAGCCTGTTTGCGGTGGCAGAGGTTGGGTGGGGTGTGCAGAGCAGGGGAAGGTGGCTTGGTCGGATTCGGGTTCCCTGCATGGGCTCTGGGAGGTTTGTAGGGCTCCCACGGGACAGCGGGAAGGGCCGTGTCTGTGCCTTGGTGCAGAGTCCTCACGGGCACCGCAGCTATTTTAGGTGAAATCCACCATCATTGGCTACTCCCATTAAAATACCAGGGCTGTTAACTGCAGTTGTTTCATGAGTAGCTCAGCTGCCCAAGCAGAGGTGATAAAGATTTGGGGACCGTAATCCTCAGTTATCCCTGTGTAAGCTGTTCTGCGTCAAATTGATACCAAGGGAAACTCATTCCCTTAGCAGGGACAATGTCAGATGCCATGTCTTTTCTTGCTGTGGGTAACCAGAGTTCATCTTAATTTAAATCTGAGGCCTTCACCAAGGTTATAAGATCTATGTGTGAAGGTGCTGGGAAACATCCTTAAGTACCCCAGATGCACTCTGGAAAGATGATTATGCTGTAATTTGTTTCTATAGCTCCACAAAAGCAGTATTTGACCTTGGGACTATGACTCTGCTATTACCTCTGCTAGCATCCCCAGTGCTTTTGTCCAGACCAGTTTTGTCCAAATTAAATGACTCGGTGTAAGAGCTTCTGCTTGCCCATGAGAGGTGCTTCCCAGCTGGTGAGGATTGCTCTGCGTCAGACGTTTCCCTCGTGGTTTGTCTTTGTTTCTGCTATGTGGCTGAAGGGTTGGAGGGTGAGGAACCATCTGAAACTTCAGCCCCGGGGCAGGTAGGTGCAGGGTGACGGGAGGTACCTGCTTGTGCCTGCACAGCTGCAGCAGCGAATTGGGCCAGCGAGTCATTTTAGGAATAGCTTGATGTTGGCAGCTGAGGTTTTTTTTAAAGTAGTAGTAATTATTATTAATGAATAGCTTTGAGTTCAGCAATTGCAAAACAGGGTGGACTGATAGCCCAGGGACTGGGCATTTTGCTGGGAGCTGGGAAATGAGGCAAAACTCTCCCCTCCCTGTGGTACGACGGGGTAGGGTGGCCAGAGGCTTCCAACCCTGTCTTGCTGGTGCTCATTGCTTCCCCGTGGAAATGTCTCATCTGTGTAGCATGAATTTCAGCCATCTTTTAAGGACTCCTTCAAACTAGTCCACAGGCTCCCAGAAACCTGTAAACGACAGGCTGAAAACCATTGCTCCAAGCCCAGGAAAGGCAAATTACAAAGCGTACGACCAGGTTGCAGTTTGAGAACTGTCCTGATCAGAAAGCCAGGACTCCTGATCTGACTGACAGCTTTGGACAGCTTGTTGTCAGCAGGACTGAGCTTGGCAGGAAAGCACTGAAATCCCGTTTGCCCACTTGTGCAGCTTCAGTTATTAAACACATCAGGAATCCCCATCTGCTTTGTACGCCTGTCTGTAGAAATATAACCCAAAGCTCGGCTCCTGCAAAGTGCCATTTGCCTTTGGGTGAAGTTGGGGGCAGCTGGAGCTGTGCAAGACTCCTCCTTTTTAGGGTAAGACTCCCCTGTAGATGCAGTGGGCGGTGAAGCCCTTTGCATTGCACTCGCTGCGTGCCGGGGCTCTTGCTGATGTGGGGCTGTTGATCTGTACACGGGTATTTGAGAAGGGGATGCAGGAGGTGGAGGTGATGTTCTCCTGTCCCCCTTCCCTCGCTGCAAATTGTCCAGCGTTCTGCGAGGTGCTACATGTTGTATGCAAATGTTGAAATTTTTTTTGGTGCCTCTAGAGAGGCTTTGACTTTCTGTCTAGAAGCTATTAATTACCTAGACAAGGAAAGCAGAACATAGCCAATTAATGGCTCCTACCGTTAGACCCGTCTCTCTAGCTGATCTGCTATAAACTAATGAGCAGCTCCTTTTGCTGGGCCACCAGCGAGCTTGAACTTCTCATCGGTTTTCCTGGGGAGAAATGAAAGCAGCAGCAATGTGCAGGAACAAATGGCTGGAATTCGGTTGTTAACCTGGGCTGAAAATTGACTCTATCTGCTAGTAATTACCTGGGAGATGTTAGGAGAAAGGCCTAGTGGAGGGTTCAGAGCTGGTATTTGACAGACGGTCACAAGCAATTGAGTTAGCATTACTTAAGTTCCCATCCTGCGTCTGAGGTGCAGCGATGTGCTGGGTAAGTATAGCGACTGCAGTGCAAACCTGGAGTAAAATGGGTTAGTTCAAAACAGCTCGACTCCCAAATGACTCCCTCCTTTAGTGATATTTTATGGCACAGCTGCATAGCATCTCATATATTTTGAGTACCTTAGTTTACAGGTCATTTAATTTATTTGCAGGCTTTGTTTTGGTTCCCTAGGGTAATTTTGTTCCTTTGCACGTGTCTTCCTATGGAGGCATTAAATTGTGCAGTTTGTCACAATAGTTCAGCTTTTATGCTGGCACTTCGTGCTCTTCAAAGATCCTTGTGTGAAGTTTAGACTCCTGAATCATTAGAGGATCATGAAAGAAAAGGAATAATTTAGAAGGCGAAGATGTTTTGTCGTCTTTGAAATTGGGAACGTGCGAAAGGAGAAAATGTTTAGCAGTACAATCTGCCTCAAAGAACTTATCTTAGGAACTCCAGAAAATGAATTTCCCTTCTTTATTCAGGATGTAAATAATCGAAAATGTCACTCCTGAGCTGAGTAATTTGTTCAACAAAAGGATCTTGAGGAGATGACTCCCACGTTTTATGAACGTGCCCAAGACATCAGAGGACCTGTCTCTGCAGCAATATGAACTGAAGGGTTTGAAAATCAAATGAGCAGCATGTTCTGTGCAAAATATATAAATAAATCTCGCAGGTGCTTTGTAATCTCCCTTGCATTTTAAAAGCCTTGTTTATCTGGATAGTCTGGGGTTTAGGTTAGCTCCTGGGAGCTGCGAATGGGTATAGTGATGATGTGTTGTTACAGCGATGGTTGTTAATGTGCTGTTTAATGTACTTGGGAGCATGGCTGAAATAGTCGTACGGTTACTATATTGTTATTGCATGTTGGCAAAGAACTGTGTTTTTTTTTTCTTGATTTAAAGTTGCTTGTATGTATTTATTAAACTGAGATTAGTACTGCTTAACAGTTACAATATTTAAGCCCATGTTTAATGCAAGAGGGGGGGCAGCTGAAGTGGAAAAGATGTCATATAGTGTGTGTGCAGGGAGGGGACCGGGGAGTGAACGGGGCTTCGGGAGTGGGGAGAGAAGGAGCTTTGCCCTGGAACTGTCTGCACTTGCCTCACAGTTAAAATTGCCCTGGATCCCGGGTGGACATGGCAGCACGGGGTGAGCGTTGCAGCATTTCAGGCTGCCGGGCAGGGTTGTGGGTAGAACAGGAGGAGGGTTTGGTTTGTGCCTTTGCACAGTCCATCTTGCCGCAGCAGATGTGCTTTTTAGTTTCAACTCATGCATTTCTGTATCTGGAGCTTTGGGCTGGGCTTCCATCAGAAAATGGGGCGTTTTCAGCATTTTTTCCATCCCTGGGGTTTTAGTGTCAATTCTGCTGGTTCGCTTTTGCTGTCCTGCACTGGTTTTCTTATCTGTCTCCTGTTTGGCTGCCTAATCTGTGCTCTGGCATTTGACTGTCACTCCTTTCCTCTCCTCCTCTAGTCCCCTGCCCTGTTTCCCTTTGCAGTCCCAGTGCCCGGGTGGTTTTGTGTTTAGTGTGGTGTGTTTTGTTTTTTGTTTTTTTTTTTTTTTTTTTAATTTCCTCTCCAGGCATTTCCATTTGTCTTTGCAGATCATCTTCAACAAAGGCCTTGCATGGTCTAATTTGTTTTCTATTTCCAGCCTACACTTAAAATAACTCCTTTGTTTCATGAGTGGCCTGTGCATGGATCCAAATCCCACCCCCCCTTTTTTTTTTAGTGTAGGTTTCTTTTTTGCTGTTCCTTGTCACTATCTTTAATTACTTAAAGTGTCCCTTTTGGGCATTTAGCCTGCAGCTGCCAGTCAGTAGCTGTGGGTTGCGTGTGGCTGTGTGCGTGCCGGCTCTCTCCGCTTCCCGGTGGAGCAGCATGGGAATGGGTTTGCAGGGCAGCGGGCGTCCTGGCACGGGAGCAGCGATGCCGTTGCATAACGGGAGCAGCTCTGCCATCGCATCCCTGCTGACAAGCTCGCTGTCCGGATGATCCATGGGTCATCTGCTTGCTTTTGCAGTCTCAACTGCAAAAACCAGGAGATGCTTAAGGTTTGTTGTGTGTTTTTTTTTAAATTGATTAGGAGGGGAAAATC
>NW_009189508.1:68502-86386 GCF_000690835.1 Fulmarus glacialis
GGAGGGTTGTAAAAGGAAAGGGCTCGGGCCAGCCATGCTGATGCTGACCTGATGCTGCAGCCGTGGCCAGGCTGGCGCTTGGTGTGTAGCTTGTGCATTTTAATAAGACGGCGTCCCTGCAGCTGGGGACTGACAGCCGAGCACTCCTGCAAAGAGAAATGGGTCAGTCTTGTGCATTTAAGCACATAGGTGCCCCTCTGGGAGCCGTCACAAGGTCACTTGCAGCCTCGTTGCCGAGGGCTGGGAGGTACTTAAAGCATGTGAGATCCATTGCAAGTGTTCATCCGACAAGCGGTGTCCACGGTGGGGCAGGCGGTGGAGATGTCTCATCTGCTCCCAAGCAACTGGATTACGCTACTGAGGGTCGGGGTCTGAACGAGGGCTGTTAGCGGCAGGAGTTGCAGTACACAGCAGATACTTTCCTCTGCCAGAAGCATCAGGCCGGCGTCGTGTCACTGCCGAGAGCAGCCTGTCTGGTAAACCTGCCTTGTGAAACACAACCGGGAGCGGGGCTGGCAAAATCCAACCCTCTGACCTTGCTCCGTGCAGCTGCGGTGCCAAGATCTGTACACAAACGCTGGCAAAGGTTATCTCGGGGCAGAGCTAAACATGGGTCCTGTGCCCAAAATAGCTTGGAAAGATTGAAAAGGAGAAATACAAGTCACAAATCCTGCTTTGCTGCTTTGGGCAGTGATAGGAGCAGGGGCAGAGAAGTCTCCTTTCATTGGGGATCAGAACCAGTTCTGCGTGGAGCCGTGCTGTGGTGGGAGAGCTGATGCAACCTAGAGGTTTCCAGCAAGGAGGCAGCAAACCAGGACGAGAGACTTAAGCTCCTGAGCTTCTGCCATCCCCTCCGTGGCCTTAGGGACCGGTTGTACCTTCTTACGAGGGTAACATCCTACCCCGGGCAGCTCCGTCATGGTGCTGCAAGGCCCCTTCTTCCCCCAGATCTGCTGCTGTAATTGCTTGTGCATCTGCACCATCAGTCAGGCTAGGAAATTAATCTAGTTCAAAAGTCATCTGGCCAAAAGAGCAGAGGGAGGGAGGGCTGCTGTCAGCGGGCGGACCTCAGAGCGAGCTGGGGAACAGGGCAAGAGCGTTTTGGGTACAGCTGTTTGGGGTGCACACAAGGAACCGCGGGGTCTGGCCGTGATGTGCAGGACGCTTTGCTTTTGTACTCTTCCAAAGTGAGAAAAATGCTTTAAGATCACATGCAGGTACAGGCCTTGACCCCTGGGGTTGAAATAACCTCTCCTCCATGCCACGGAGCTCAGGATGTACCTGATCTTTCCTGTTGACCCTGTGCTGCTATTTTAATTTAAAACCTCTGTACCCTGCTGTGATTGAATGCTACTGTGGATTCCCCGGCTGCAGACACTGACATTGTTGTCTTTGTTACTGTGAATAGAGCCCTAAATTTATGGCAGACGGCCTGCTTTCCTATTGAAAGGACTTAATAGATACAGTACATACAAATATTTGTGTATAATGACAACTGTCTTCCAAGAAAATTTCATGCACATATTGATTAGACAAATCCATTATCATTACATTGTGGTGCATTTCTTAGGAACCTCTCTCTACCCATTTTCATCACATCTTAATTATTTTTGCTTCCACTAGTCCTTTAAAGCAAGTGTGGGTAAATCTCTAACTGCTTTTCAGGTCTGGTTTTGATCTAGAGCTGTATGGCGTGTCAGTGCCGTTACCGGCCGTGGGACGGCTGCTGACAGGCAATGTGCTTTTCTGCTGTGCCGCGCACAAGTCTGCGCTGGGGTTTTTTAAGCGTGGTGGGTTGGTTGGTCTCTTGGAGGTGAATGTTATAGCTCAGTATTAATTACGCATTATGAACAAAGATCTCCTTAACTTTTATTTCAAAATACGTGAGTTGACTGGAGGATATATACCTTTTTTTTTCTTGTTCGAGGAGGAAAATTGTCATGTATTCAGCATTTGAGTAAAGATGACTTGGTTGTTTTTTCCAAAAACTTGCATCATTTAATGTAATTAAACATTAGCTTTGTTGTCAATACTCCTCAATTAAATGTGGCCTGGTGAGTGCTAGCAGCATTTCACTTATTTGCCTTGTCTGCATAGTATGGTGGTACTAGCTGCTGCCTTTTAATAAGGTCTTTTGCAGTCATTTTGTGGGCTACATCCTAACGTCTTCTGTAGACCATCCATGGTCCGTAGACCACAAGTTGGGTAACATTACTCTGGACTTAAGAAACCGAATATTCTGTTAGTCTTATTTCAGCATGTCCTTGCTTTGAACTTGAGCAGTGTATTTTCATTGGGATCTTTAAAACTTTTATAAGGATGGATAAACCGGTATTTTCTGTGAGCTGGGAGTGTCTTGTTTTTCTCGCCTTTCAGACAGATGAACTAAGGCATGGGGTAATTACGGCAACTCGCCCACATTTATATTGTGTCAGCGGCAAGCCAGGGACCTCACCTGGGAATTCTGCTCTCTCTGAGGAATACGGAGCTGATGGGGAGAGTTGGCTTTAACTTTGAAGAGCAACAAATGTGTTGAATGACGTTAATTAAATTTTTTGCAAATCAATTTAATTGCAAAGCCTTATTTTAGACCTGTAGGGTTTTTGCATGGTCCTGGCTGTATCCATGTATGCTTTTGCCGGGCTGAAGGACCGGCAGAGAAATACACAGCCCTGTGTCTAAGTGGCGTTGACTGTGAACCTGTAGATCACTGCGGGGCGTCATGAGCTTGCCTGTGCCCATCTTTTGGGCTGGACAGGAGTCTGCTTGCGCCCGAGCTGGCGTACGCTGCTGGGAGCTGGCAGGCGCCCGGGCAGCCGGGCATGCAGGCAGAGCTCCTCTGCGCGCAGGCAAGCCTGCAGCAGCTTGCAGTGGCTTTTTTAATGTAGAATGCTTTCATGGTGTAAATTAGGGAGAACAGGTGATGGGGAAATGATTTTAGACAGTAAATGGCACATGAAGAGGAGAAACAGAGGAGCACGGTGGTGCTGGTTTGCTGTGTGGAGTTAGCAGAGGGGAGGAGGGTGCAGTTTTTGAAGGCTTCAGTGATGGGGCAGGATCCTGGGAGTCTCCCAGACAAGTGGAAATAAATGGGTGCAGGAGCCTCCGCGGGCTCTCACCTCCTCCACAGGTCCCTGTGGTAGCCCTGGTGCCGGGTTTGCCGGTAACCTCTGGCTTTCTCCTGTTCCTAATCAGCGGCTGTAGATCTCCTCATACCTAGTGCTGTAATGGCTAACGCAGGTCTGTGGATGAAACAGCCTCTGATGGAGACTCCAACCGGGGGGGAAATACTTTTCCTGTGAGACAATGTCTGTTCCTCATCAAAATCAGTTGAGAAAAGTAGGAACCAAACAGTTCGATCTTAAAGATTTAAAGAGCCTGGCTGCACTATTTCTTTTATTTCCATTAATCTGTTCCTATTGTTTGTGTTCCTCTCTTTATGATAATTAATTAAGGGCTGCTGATGAGGAGGCACCCCAGTATCTTTTGCTGGGGATAGCTGGCCAAGCAGCACCCAGCTCTGAAGCAGCACCAGTACATCCCCAGCAAGATGTTATGCTCCCGCTTTGCTCCCCAGTGGGAGCACCCACAGCCCAGCTGCCGGCTGGACATGGATCCTCCTCCCGCCCGGAGCGGCACTGGGCTGGGCACGCTGCCGCAGCCCCTTTCTTTGCACATGGAGCGTAAAAATGGGATCTACGGGGACGGCATCTGTGGAGCTGCCCCAGTGCTTTGGTGACCTCATTTGGCTCCAGCCCACAGTCCAGCTGCGGTGGAGAACATCCAAGGCCTTAGACTTGTGCTGAGATCTTGCTGGTGACCTGCTGCTCCGTGGAAATGCAGGGGCAGCGCTTCACCTGTTTGCAAGCACATCATTTTTACTCTTGGCTTTCCAGGGCTTTTTGCTGAGGCAGAGGTGCTATTTGCTGCCCTTGGTAAGGAAAAAAAACCTTTTGTGGTCCTGCTTGCGTGTGGTTAATGCACACCACCAGCACAGCACAGCTCGCTGGCCGTGTGCCTTGGTGCAGGATGGTTTTGTTGGCCCCTGTAATTTCACCCTGTGTGTGTGTGTATCCCTCTAGTAGAGAGTTAATTCTTTTTTTTTTTTCTTTTTGCTGGTTGCACACACAGAAGCAAAAAGCTTTTAGACTGTTTTAAAGCTTGACATCGTGCGGCTTTGCACTTGGTGCTGAGTTTTGAAGCTGAACTTCTGATCTGAAGAATTAAAAAAAAAAAAAAAAAAATCATCCTGTTTCTTTTACTGTAGACAGCTGCCATGGCATGGTCTGGGCTTCCAGGGAAGCAGTTGGCTTGCTGAAAGCTGCCAAGGGCTCTGGCCCCCCCCCAACTTGGGGCGTGTGTACATATATATACTTACATGTGCTAATTAACTCTTAGGTGGCTGGAAGCCAAGATGTCCAAGTTTGAATCCGTTATTAGGAAAGTACCTTAAACTTCTGCAGATCCAGTGAGCTTTTGGAGCCCTTGAGAGCATCACGCACGCGTCCTTGGCAGCTGCAGGGAGGGTTTGCCCCTATAGAAGCACACGTGGGCTGCAGGAGAGCTGGGAGGGTGGTGGTGTGTCCCCGGAGGGTGAGCAGAGCAGATGTTGAACCGCGTGCTCCCCCCATAGCCCCCACCTTTGGGTGGGAATCGGCAATTAAAATCCCATTCAGTCGGAAGCGCGAGGGGAAGTGGGGTAGTCATACTGGAAGTATAAATACGCGCCAGCCGCCTTCTGGGTGCCTCTGAATTCCCCCGCGTGCACAGGGGCTTTCCTGCCCCGGGGGTGGAGCACGCCGAGCTCCTGCGTGGGAAGGCTGTCCCCATCCGGGATGAGGGTCAGGCTGTTCCCGGGCCACTGGTGCTTCCCAGGACCAGGGTGGCAGGTAAGGTGCCCCAGGGCTCGGCGGGGATGTGTGGGTGCAGGGCCGGGGGGAGTCCCAGCTCCTGTGCAGGAGTGAGCCGAAAGCAGGAGGGGACCTGGTTGTCCCTCCTCTCCCTGCCCTGAGAGCCAAACCTCACGCTGCGTATTCTCATACGTAACCTGGCAAAATACCTTTTGCTGAAGAGGCTCAGCTGAGCCTCAGCAGGGGCATGGAGATGACTCTGTATGTCTGTCATCCTTAACCTTAGTGGGAATTTGCTGAAAAACATTATTTTTGTAAAACTTGACCTCCTCCTTAGGCTGCTTTCCTTCTGCCATTGTTGCCCTGCTTGTCGTGCCCAGCCTGCCGGGGACCGTTGCCTTGGTTTGATTTTATTTCTGGCTAGTGAGCAGTGCGTGGGTGCCGGCAAACCAGCGAGGCGGTCCTGTGCCTGCCTGCAGCAGATAACAAGTGGTTTATCAGCACGGGCTGATCTGTGGTCTCACAGGAGGGAAAAGAAAAAGAAAAAGAAAAACTTCCTTTTTTTTTTTTTTTTCCTTTCCCACCCCCTTTTGGTTTTTGTACACACCAACTGCTGTTTTGGTTGAAATTGCATTGGCTCGGCCTGGCTGTGCTCCCCGTGCAGCAGAGACCATGAGAGCGTGGGGAGGTGCTGCTGGGGAGCTCACGGTGCTGGAAGCTTTCTCTGCTGCTCCCGGTGTGCTGATCTGATGAAAGATTTTGATACTGCCGAAAACCTTGCACAAATCTATACGTAACGTGTACCTCTGCTGGGGAGGAAGCCTGCGAGTGTGCTCAGCGTTGTGTGGGATGAAGAAGGGGTCCTGGGGAGGAGGAGTAGGGAAGATGTAGCTCTCCTGCCCAAGATTGGTCCTTGAAGCATCCTCCGAGCCCAGGCAGCGGTGGGAATTTATTAACCATTAATATGAGAATAATGGTTAATGCCTTTTAAACTGGCAGCGATGAAGGGCAGCATTCAGATGTTTGTTACTTTTTTGTTGAAATCCAGGCAAAAAGCAGGAAGCTTAAAATCCTCTCCGAACAAACTATGTGAAGTATCTATAAAAATCAGCAACTTGTGAGTCTCCTGCTTTGTTGGTTTTCCTGACTTTGTTACAGCTGCGAAAGGAATTGCAACACGTGGTGAAGCATTGAACGTGTGGGTGACAGGGGTGTTTGTGAAAATACCCTCAGAGCCATGGTGTCTTCTCTGGCTCTTGGTCCTGATCAGAAAGGCTGATCTAGTATTTACGTGGCACTTACGAGGCGTGTGACTTGCTTTAATCTTGTGTTTTAGTGTAGCCCCATGGATGGAGAGGGCTGCTGGGGGCGGTTGATGCCCGGTGTCCCTCCTTGTGTAGATCAGGGCTTACCTCACAAAAATGGCCATGGTTCGGAAAGGAGGGCACTGAAAGAAGCATTTATGGGTGTGTGAAAGCACGGATGGGGAAAGAGATGGGCTGAGGAGGGAACTGGTGCCTTTGGACCTCGTACCAAAACTCCAGCTTGTTTTTTGGGAACTAAGTCAGCCCTCAAAAAAAATACCCATCTCCAGGGGACTTGGAGACGTGGATCCACAGGGCCCAAATAAATTGCCAGCGGTTTGCAGGCCTGGTCCTGCTGGTGCTGGGGAAAGGCTTTCTGGGGCAGCCAGTTGGGATGGATTTGAGATAATCTTATATTTGGACTTCCCTGTGATAGGAGTAATCCACAGCAAAAACTTGGCAGTGGTGTTTGCCAAGTGGAAAATGGGACTGCTGGAGAATTGTGAGGGCAGTCAGGTTTTGGTGATCGCCCGAGGCTTGATGTTCGGTTCTCTCGTGGGACTGTGGTTGACTGAATTTTAACCTGCTGCTTTCCCGTTTGCTTTCAGTTGTTGCGTGACGTGGAAAGCGCACACATGATGAAGAGGAGCTCTCGGCCCTCCTAATCCTTTGTCTCGGTGATTTGGAAGCAGCGACTGCCGCGCCTGCTCTTTCGACATGTCTGGATCTACGCAGCCCGTGACGCAGAGCTGGCGTGCCGCCGAGCCACGCTACCCCCCGCACGCCATGTCCTATCCGGTTCAGATTGCTCGACCACATGCGGTAAGGCAAGAGACTTTCCTTCCCTACCCGCTCACAGGGTAGGAGCTGCGTCCCCGTCGCTGGGGCAGTGGTTCAGCTGCGCTGGTCTCGGATGTGGCTGTTACAGAGAAATCAGACCGTTTCCGTGCCTGTGGTACGGGATTTCATTGTTCCTCTCTTGTGGGATCCTCTTTTGTTTCTCCATATGGTGCTTTCAGCTTTTCTCTCCCTTTCCAGCCTCTTTCCGGTGCTTGCCGTGGCGGCGCTCATGGGCTCTGGCTCATCACTTCCGAGCACCTGAGCCCGTTTGTCGTCTTGGCAAGAGCAACCAGCTTGGGTGGAGAGGGAAGGTTGGCCATCCACGTGGAGCAGGAGCACGTGGCCTCCAGCCTCTTCAGTTTGGCTTTTCCTTGGCGCTGAATCACAAGGGAACGAGCGTCCCCTCCTGTGTGTGGGCTTACTGCTTCCCAGCGAGCCCAGTCCTTGCTCCTCACACCCACGGGAGAGCTCTCCTGATTTCCAGGCAGACCGCCGGGGGTGAACCCACTGCCTGCCCTTCAGTCAGGAGACCTGTCCCTCTCTACATGGCGTTCCTGGCTGGTGGTGGCACTCCTGGGGAGCGAGAAGAAAATTGAGCTGCTGATTTTTTTTCCATTTTATCCTTCCCCACTTTTTCCCCCTCTTACCCTTGACCTGTAGTCTTGTCTCCTCTTGGATCAAGGTATAAGCTGGTGGTGATTTTTTTTTCGTTGGCTGTGTTTTGTTGAATGCACCGGAGCTTGCACGAGTTAATTCACCCGGATTCAGCCTCTTTCTGTGCCATGTCACTCACGTCTGTGCTTGCTCATCCTGGATAGTTGAATGTTTTAGGTTTAAGCCCTTAACAGAAAAAACTCTGCTTAGTGGAACAGCTTTAGTCAGCTCAAGCTGCTTAAATGAATCTTATTAGGTGCTGGAGTGTGGCACATGCTGGTAAGTCTACTCTTTGGAGCTGCTTCTTGGTGGGTTACAGCAAGGTGGCCACAGCCAGGAAGGTGCTTGTAACACGAGTTAGCGAGGAGACCTGATCTTGGGGTTATGTTTCTGACCATGGTGGCTACTGAACGGTAAAACTCCTGCTGTGAAGATTTTAGGGTTTGACTTGAAAGCCTCGAGACCCACAAAGTGTCAGTGAAGGGGTGAAATTCCCTCGTGTGCCCTCTTTGCTGGGCTTCAGCAGAGCGGCACAGGGAGCAGAGACGGAGTTGGGAAAGGCTTTGAAATAGAAACGTTAAGGAGGGCGCAGGACGAGCCTTTGGCTGTGTTAGCTGGCTCATCTAGATCGCTCGGGGCCTGCCTGTGTGCTTCTGCACAAAGAAGCTTTTCATCCAGGGTATGAGACACGCTGACCTGGTTGGATTTATGGGAGTTTTGCTTCCGTCGGTGCGAGCGTGTTTATTTGGGAGGTGGGACAGAATGAGAGCATTTGTCTCAAAAAGAAAATCCCAGTTCCCTTTGTATCAGAAACCTGAGCAGGAGAAGGATGTGACCAGGTGAGCAAGATCTGCAGTTGTTGCAAAGCCGTGATTTAAAAACAAACCAAAGAAACCTCAATACCCACTGTGGAGACGGATTTTGGAAGAGTGCGAAAGGCTCCTAGCCTCGGGGGTGAGTCCCTATCTCCTGCAAACCCCAGTTGCTTCCCCTTAGTGTCGCAACAGCAGAATGAACCAAGCGGGGCAGTTGTTTGCAAGTCGGACGGAGCTCTGGGTTTCTCCAACCTGTCCTGCTCTCTGGCTAGAGTGAATACTGTTTTATTCTATCATATTAATGTTGGAAGAAGTTGCTGGCGTTTGCTTCTAGAAGCTATTTTTACAGCCGCATGTAATCTTCCAAAGTTAATGTGATACCTTTTAGGTGTCTGGATGCAGGAGAGAGGTCCGAGCTGAGATTTTTTTTGGATGGAAAGCCGAAAGGCTCCTCTCGGCAGAAGCGTGCCAGCCCCACGCAAACCAAACGCACCTTGCCGCTCCTCGGGAGGGTAGGCAGAGCGTTTCTTCAAGCATGTCCCTGCATGATCTGTCCTGCCGCTCTCAGCTGTTTGCAAACACGTGTCTCCTGCTCAGCGGCGCCGAGAGCTGGAACCTGGCCATGGCTCTGGGGCTGGAGCTGATCTCTGGTGGGATTGCTTGGGAGAGGAGAGCCCAGTTGCTTTGAAGTTGCTGCGCTGTTTAATATTAAAAGTCAGCGGTATTTGCTTGCATGTCTTGGCCAGGTCAGTTTTGTCATGGGGTGTGTTTGCACAGTGAGAGCTTGTTTGGAAGAAAGCAAGAGAGGCCAAAACCAACCCGACACTAGTATGTCTTGCATCTAATTAGATTTTGGTTCTGGTTTGCTGCGTTCCACGACATCCTTTCCCAACAGTTGGGAATTCGTCAGCCTGGGGATCCTTATCCTGGTGGTGGAAACGCCCTGGGTCACCTCCTGGGCGCGTGCGCAGGGCTGAGCACAGCAGGGCTGCAAATGCTATTATAATATAAATAAATAATCACAGTCCAACTGTGACGGTCGCACCCAGGGAAATGCGGTGCGGCAAGAATACTGAGCTCAGAAATGAGCCGTGACATTATTTTCGGCTTGGAGACACTTTATGAAAAGTGACTTAAAGGATTGCAGCTGTTTGATTTCATAGATGAGGCAAGTGAGAGGGGATGTTGTGAAGGGGCAGAAGGCAGTGGAAGCAGGCTTGGGCATTTTTCTTCTCCTACTCCTAAAACCCGAGGGAGTGTCCAACAAAATGGGGAAAAAGACATGTTTCAAGTGAACAGACAGAAATATGCTTTGTATCTCCCAGCAGCACATTCCAGGAGTTACTGCTGAGTTTGGAGCTGGTGGAGAAGATCCAGTACCGGTCGAGTCAGGATGTTTGTTGGCTGGTTTCACTCTTAAGTGGCAGCTTTGGGCAGGGCTGTGAATCCGTGGGTCTGATCCAGACTGAGCTCTGATGGGTGATGCAGTGAACAGGCTCTTCCACTGGGTAGGTTGGTCCCCATCTGTATCGGGGTGTCATCCTCCCTCTCCTCCTCCTCCTCCTCCTCCTCACTGAGAGGCATCTGGTCTCAACAGCTGTCAGAGAGGCTGGATGTGAAAGTGGTGTGGTATTTTATAATGACCCTAGATTTAATTCCATCTTACTAAAAAATGACTTGTAAAAAAACTTTGACAAGTGTGCATGCTTTTAAAGGGAAGAAGGAAGCTTGGTGAAAAGGTTCTGGTTTGTTTGACTTCCTTTAGGTAAAACTAAAATCACCAATAATCAGCACTTTCTTCTTAAGGGCACTGTGTGGTTCTTGGCCAAACTGCAGGGGAAATGTTTTTGTTTCCCATATTAATTAGCTGTAATGTTGGGGTGCTTGGTTGACTTCTGTCATATTCAGCTTGGGAACAGAAGAATTGTTTGAATGCTCCGTGACCTTTAGCTAAAGGTGAAGAAACACATTACTTATGCTCTTAACCTTCTAATGTGTCCAAAGTTCATGCTTTCTCAAAGGAAACTTTTGCATGAAGGATATTCATTTTCAGGCAACCTGCAGATATTTTCTGTAAACAGATCAATTTCCCTGCTTAGTGCAAGTTCCCCTTTCCTTTTAAAGCACCTTTGGGATCAATATTCCCTGTGGATGGAAGGGTTCCCCTCTCTTCCTCCCCTGTGGATCCAGTTTCTTGCTGTGCCCTCCTTACCAGTCATCCTCCTGTAGGGCCCTGACAGTTCAGTGCCACAGGAATGGTGCAGCTTCGGATGAAGGCTGGAGTTACCAGAAGGGTGGTACCAGCTGCAGGAGATGCTGGGGTCGGGGCACACAAGGTGTCCTTGTGCAGCAGCCGCTGTGCCAAAACAGCTTCTGCTTTTGGGGTGCTTTCAAGGCTTTACCTATGAGAGATATTAAACAGGTTTGGGGATTGGTAGGATTGGGGGGTGTGTACATGCATATGAAATTGGTGCTCCATCATCACTTGAATCTCCGTTGGGGAGCACCATCCCCTCCGCACAAAACAAGAGGTGCTCAGCATGCCTCCTGTGTGCTGTTTGGCCTTGTTCCCCACACGCTGCTCAGCTGAGATGGCAAAATGAACTTAACCTCTCTGCTCCAGTTTTGAGACCTTCATGCCGCCTCCCGTGCCACCTCTCCTGTCTGGGAGCAGCTCTGTAGTTCCTTTATTAAACTCCCCGTTTGCAAAACAGCGCTTGTGCAGGAGCATCCCAGGCAGATCGCTCGTTTTTCTTGGCCCATGATAAATACTTCCTTGTCTGCTGAACGAGAGACAAGAGGCTGGTGCAAACTTGTGTGTTGATTTGGTGTCCTAGCCAAATGGTGGCCTGGGGGGAAGCAAGTGCCTTCCATGCCCAGACTCCACCTCCCAGCAGTTTGAGCAGGGCAAGTTAAACCCAGCGTCCTGCTGTGGAGGGTGCTGTAAGGAGATGGCAGGAGCTAGCTCCTCTCCGCAGTGACGTGATCAGCGTGGCAAGGTGACGGCAGGTAAGCCTGCAGAGAGGCAGTGTATTTTGCATTACATACCCGAGGTGCTTCTGCTGCTGTGTTGGTTTTCCTTGGAGTAGTTATTCACACTTTTATCTGCTAGAAGCAAAATGCCAGTCTGTGTCGGTGCTCCAGGAACTTGCAGAACGGAAGAGTTTTACAGTGCCAAATGCTAAAATCCCCCAGGCTGTGAAGAGCCTTCTCCAACCACCTCCGAGCGCAAAGAAAAGCCTCCTGCTACCAGCTGCGCAGCTGAGCAGGGGGCGGTTCGTGCCAGAGATTCGCATCCTGAATTTTGCCCGCCGGGCTCCAGCTAATGTTTTAAGGAGTGACTTGGAAATCAAAAACATACTGTGGAAATACTGACTCTGATCGGGTCTGTCACGAGAAATCGGCGCGATCTCTCTTGAAGTACCTCGAGGTTGCCAGTGAAGGATTGCGTGAGCTCTGAGCAGCTCAGCGGCGGATTTGGGGAAATGGGCTTTCTGCCGTGGGGACTGGGAGAGGTGAAAGAACAGGACACCTAATTCCCTGCCCTGGGGTCTCTCTCCCATTGCCAGGAAGAAGGAGTTGGCTTACAGCAGTTTGTATTTAAAGCTCATTTTCCCTAGGATACAGCCTTTATCCAAAACAGTTCTTTTTCTTCAAGCTACTGTAAACTTCTACGGTTGCTCCCTAATCTGCTTTTTGGATATGATTTGATGCAGAGGGTGATGCTTTGCTTTTGGTTGATCTCAAGATTGTAAATCCACAGGGGAAGAAAAAACTTTTGCTGTTTTTGTGGCTTGGCCACTTTTGGAGATGTAAAGCCTTTGCCTGCACTCCTAGCCTGACTGCCCAGCCAGCCCCTGGAGACACCTTCTGCAAGACTGGGGGGCTTTTGCTGGTTGTCACTGTCACTACATTTATTCAAAATACTGAGCAAGTCAGGTTCTTTGACCTGAAGGATTTGCTGTGGAGGTGTGAGGAAGTGTGGGAGAGAGCTGAGTGGGGGACGTGGAAAGACAAAAGGGTCCTACGTGGACCTGCAGATAGGTTATGGGTGTTGTGTGGGAGCATGTGTGGTGGGAGATGGTGGGGGACTACGCTGCAGAAGAGAGGCAATGATCAGCAAAATGACCTGGTGTTTTTAAGGTGCAAGCTTTGGGTTTGTTGGGTGAAGAGAGCTGCTCACCCTGCATGGGTGACCACAAGTGGCTTCAGGAAGCAGAGCACCAGGCGTGGGGAATGGAGGAAGGGCAGTCGGGTCATTCCCGGCTCAAAGGCGCCTGGATGTGACTGGGACAAAAGTCTTGTGATGGAAAGAGACTCAAAAGCAGCACTGTAATGGATGTGCTGCTGCTGCTCTGCGGGCACCTCAGAGGGCTGGCGGCTGGCTCCAGCACCAGGCACCGGTCAGATGACTGGGAAACCACAACAGCTGAGAGCTGCCCCCACCGAGACGTGACTACTTCTCCATGAATGGCATATTCAGATGGGACAGCTAAATGCTGCTGACAGCCCTGGTTTGCTGGAGAGGTGGGGGAGAGGCCGTCGGGAAGGATGCATTACTGTGCAGCTGGTACAGACGCTAATGGTGCTGGCAGCAGACATGGCCTCAGTGCAGGGATGGCAGCAGAAATCAATGCCTTCCAAGAAGGGGCCACGCGCAGTGTGGTCACCTCCTAAAACAAAAGGCCAAGTCAGCAGCTTCTGAGAGATGGATGGCAATGAGACTGTGTCAGAACAATAAGGGCATTTGTCTTTTCAGCACATGTTGCATCCCCATAGGCAAGATAAAAATGCATGTATTCAGCCAGGTTTTTATTACTGACCTTATCTTCAACAGTAGAGCTGATTGTGGAGGGGTTGTTGTTTATGGTTTTTTTTTCTTAAATCTGCAGTGAGCTCCTCCCAGGGTTTGGGGGAGGAAGTTGGACGGACAGCAGTGTACTTGTGGGCAACCTGTTTTGATCAATAACCACCTCCTTGCACTTCAGTGGAGGTTTTCAGTAGCAGAGGGTGGCTCCTCTTTGCTGGGGAGGCTGAGGGCGGTGGGCTATATGCCATACTGGTCCCCTTGCAGCCCGTGCTGTCTGGATCTCAAGCAGTGATGGCTCTGCTACCACCCCGGTTCCTCCTGAACCTTCCCCCTTCCTCTTACCTGAACCGGCTTTGGGAAAAATTATTTTCTCCAAGCAAAAGCTAAAAAGTGCATTTCTCGGTCTGATGAGCAACTGCTGTGCTGCCAGTGCCAAGGGGTATCCAGGCACCAGAGAGCTTTTCCGTTTATTGCTAAAATAGGTCACGCTTGCTGCTGGCAGAAAGAGATTTAAAGCAACTTCTTTTTTCAAAGTTCAGGGTGTGCAGAGCAGGGGTGGGGGTATCCCCTGTCTCTGGCAAAGCTGCTGGAGCGGTGGCCGTGCTGCTTTGGCCACCTCACCTTGGACTGGAGAGCTGGTCTGCCTGGCTCGCAGGTGGCACCGATTGCTAGCCCAGCCTCCTGCTGCAGCCAGGCTTGCACCAACGGGCTCAAGCAGCAGCTTATTGCACAAATTAATTGCTGGATGGTCTGAGGCCCTTGCAGGTTTCAAGTCGGGCTATGCTGCTGCGTGCTGGCTGCGTGCTCCTGGGGGTGGGGGAAGCTCAACCTGCCGTGTGCTTCCTGGGGGACAGGGTGGCTTTGCAGTCCAAGGCTGTGCGGTCAAGCCTTGGCCACCGTGTTGGGCCGCTCTGACTTGTGTGTCCCCTCTGGCCGTCCTCGTTGTACGGGGAATAGCTCTGGGCATCAGAGGCACAGGGCATTCTCTGATTTGGGGAAACACCAGCAGAAAAGCAGGAGGAGAGGGGTGGAGCCTGTGGCCAGTGCAGGCGTTGCTCCGGGCAGTGCTGTCTGCAGCCGCTCTCACCTCTCCTCTCCTCTT
Source organism: Fulmarus glacialis (assembly GCF_000690835.1). Lineage (NCBI taxonomy): Eukaryota > Metazoa > Chordata > Aves > Procellariiformes > Procellariidae > Fulmarus > Fulmarus glacialis. The sequence goes on from NW_009189508.1 coordinate 82,878, forward strand.
GGGAAATACCAGTGGAAACCAGGACACCCAGGATGAAGGTGAGGCGTGGGTTGGAGCAAGGTCCCCAGCCCCCCAAAGCCAGCGGGATGTTGTTGGGGAGACGAGAGGAGTGTGGGACATGCCCGGGCAGCACCTGTAAAGTGCCCAGCTCTGGCTCTGCGTGCCACCAGTGCCACGGTTTGTGGGGGCACAAGCCCCGCTGCCCTCGCCCATCAATTCCCCTGCGGTTAAAAGGAGTTCCCAGAATGGCACACGTGTTGCTCATGAGCTGCAGGAACGGGCCAGGCATCCTCTTCTGAAATTAGATAAGGGACAATTTATAAATAGTGAAATAAATAGGGATGATTTGGCATTGTTTTTTGCTCACTATTCGGACCACACCATTATTAATCGGCCTCATTTAGGCTAAACGCTTGGGAGTGCTTCAGCAGAAATAGCACGTCGTTAAGAAATAAAAATTATTCGCAGTACATCGCTGGGTGAGCTTGTAACAAACAGCCCACAACCTAATCCTTGGCGGAGGTGGCGAGGAGCTGGGATTTGCTCCTCGATGAGTGTGTGCAGTGCCCTGGCCTGTTTGCCTGCCTGCAAAAGGTGACGAGGACAGTGTGCGACAGTGGCTGGTAGCTGGGCGAGGGCTCCTGTGCCCGGGGAGCTCTGCAGGTGAGGCACTGCCTGCGCCCGATGCCGTGATTAGAGGTGGCTGCTGGTGCAAGTGCTACCCTCCGCCGGGGAGCCGGCTCAGCTGGCGGATGTGGTGACTGACCCCGGGACCGCTCCTCCTCGGCGTCACTGCAAAACAAGAGCCGGTGGTTTTTAAGCGAAGCTGTCTTTGCACCGAAACTCAGCAGGGAGCTCCTGGTTGCTTTCTCGGCTGAAGACGTGGTAAGCAACGGGGGACGGATCTAATGCTTTGGGCTGCTCGAGCTGCGCTGCAGGTGCATGTCTGGTTGTGCTCTAGGTCTCCACGGGTTTGCTCCAGAGCTGTTTTCCAAGGAAGCCAGAAGCACTGGGCTTCTTGTTTTTTCTGCCAGTGGGAGGAAGGGAGGAGGAGCAGTTTGCCTTTCTGTTGCAAGACCAGCTCCAGGCTTCCTTTCTGCAGGCCTCGTGTCTCTGGGGTCTTCTCCTCGGGGGCTAATTCTTGCAGCTGTGGGAGTGCCATCTGGATGGAACAGTCGGTAGATGCCGTGTCCGTATGGATGTGCTCTATGTTGGAGCTGGGAGGGCAGGGTCAGAGCTGCCGTTGGCCATGGCGCGGCGTTGTCTGGCTCTGTGTGCTGCGGGTCAGTGCCTGGAGGTGCTTCCAGCATCGCTTTCAAACCCCCCTTTCTTCCTCCTTGTTGGAGGTCAGGCAACCCGGACCCGGGCAGCTGCAAGCAGGGGAAGGAGAAATGAAGCATGCCAACAAGTGCACACGTTCAAAAGAGAAAGCGAGAGAGGCAGAAAGGCTGCGCGGCTGCGTGCAGTTATTAGTTTAGTGTGTGGGTTATCCTGAGGTCAAGGGACAGCACAGGAGATTCGGCTGGAGACATTATGGTAGGTAAGGCAGCAGGCTGAACGCTTTAAAAAATTTTAAAAAAAGGCCGGGGGGGGAAGCCTTTTTTTCTTCCTTCCGCAGGGCTGTCTCTGTTTTTGTGTTGCCGAGGGCTTTTCTGTAATACTGCATTCAGTCTCCTGGCATTAGGCAGTTTGATTAGCGTATCTAAATGAGCCTGATAGACTCGGGTTATTTAGGGTCAGAGGATTTTCCAGGAAGGGGAGGGAGACGGCGCTCTCGGTGTTCTCGAATCAAGTAATAACACAAAAAGACCTTGAGACTGGGAGTGCTTTCACCGGCTCCCCCTCCCAGCACCCCCAGGCAGGGCAGCGCGGACGTGTCCAGCCTTCCTCGCTGGCAGCGAAGGACGCTTTCGGCACCTCTGGCTGGGCCCAAGTACCTCTTCAGTCTGCTGCATGAAGAAGTATATTTTAATGAGGCTGCTTTTGGCTCTTTAGCATTTTATTTATCTAAATGTTGGCCTTGTGCTGTATTGCTCTGCAAGGGTGATTTATGGCACTGTAGGCACTCTTGGTGTCCGACTTTGGTGATGCTGCTAATGCTGGCTCAGCCCAGCCAGCGGCTTTTTGTGGTGTGGGGCCAGGAGCTGCTCAGAAGGACCCGCTGGAGCCAGCTCTCATCAGGGCAGGTTTCTGGCGTTGTGTAGGCAGAAAGCGGCTTCATTTCAGTCATGTTCCCCGCAAGACCCTTCCCCACCAGTCGCCGCAGCAGGTAGCGGTTGTGAGGTCTCTCTTCAGCATCGCCCATGTCAGGCTTCAACTGAAATGCGTTTGATGTAAGGGAAAGGGAGTCAGACCCCTGTGTAAACGCCAGGGGTTTGCAGCATTCACGTGGGATGCAGAAGTCTGCCCGTAGGTACTTGTGGCTCCAGCTGACTGCTGAATTGCTGTGTATGCTGGGCTGTGGGCGCCTGAAATCAGCTGCTGTGAGGAGCTGCAGTTCTGGTGATGGTACCAGCAGCTGTTTGTGCTCCCCATCACCTGCCTCCTAAGCAGCAGCCGCACAGCCCCACATCGCTGCTACGTGTCCCTTCTGCTTACGGCAGCGTGCAGCCCCTCCTCAGTGGGTCGCTTGGAGCTGGAGCAGTTGCAACGTGAGGCTGAGCTGCCTCAGCCCTGAAGAGCTTGCTCCCTGACTGGATTTTATTCGGGTGATGTGCTCAGGACCTAGCGCAGGTGCATAGTTTGAAACTGAATAATATAGATTTTCCATGTTGTTTTTCTAATTTTAGTTAGTTGGCTTCACCCTAGGCTTTGGAGATGTGGCTTGCTGGTTTTGAAGTGTCTGTGTCTTGCATGGAAGGCTGATGGTCTGGGCCAGGCCACCTATCCAGCGTGGTGTAATACCGGGTGGACAAAGGACAAATTGTGAAGGACAAAGACAGCAATGCATTTCTGGGACTGGAAGATGGAGACGACCCAGCCTCTTCACTGCACTTGGATGTCAAGCTGCTCCCTGTGACAGGGATCCAACCTTCCTCTCCTGGCTGGGTGACTTACACAGTTTTCCAAGTCTGCTCCTGGCCCGGGCCCATTGTTGCCCCTGGGCAATTGTGGGTTGGCCGGGCATCGGTGGGTGGGTTGTCGCAGGACCAGGAGGCACCAGAGCGAGGATGTGCGTAGCAGGGATGTGCTGTGGAGCTGCTGGGGCGATGCTGGGGACAAATGTCTGTGCTGGAGGATAGGATCGTCCCGCCAGTGCTCTGTGGTAGAAGTGGTTTTGGGGGACCTCTGCGCCTGGGCAGTATCTCCTCAGTTCAGACAGGCTTTCTGACAGCTTACGAGGCTGCTCCCGTGGCATCGTGTGGATTCGCTTCCATCGGAGAGGATGGATGCCCCAGGGACTAGCCTGAATAAAGCTCTGCTCTCGTGGCCGGCGGAGGGCTGCTGCCGGAGAGGTGTGTGTGGGACAGGAGGGTGCAATCCTGACCGTGGCAGCTCAGCCTCGGCAT
>NW_009189508.1:86399-104430 GCF_000690835.1 Fulmarus glacialis
TTCTCGAACCGTCTACAGCTCTAGATGGTGCAGTCTAGAGAGAGGAAACTCTGGCCTGTTTGATTATACTCTTCCTACATGGTTAGAGGGGACGAAGTTCCTTTCACCCGGGGTTATACTTTGGGAAGCTGCTGTTTTATCAGGAGAATAAGGATTTGACATGGAGACTTCCAAAAGTGATTTTGGTTGCTTTGCTTTGGTTTTGTTTTGGAAATATTCCCCCTCCTTTGCCTGAGTAAAGAAGCTTAGTTTCTATCAACAGAAGTGGAAAATCCTACATGGTTAGAGGGGACGAAGTTCCTTTCACCCGGGGTTATACTTTGGGAAGCTGCTGTTTTATCAGGAGAATAAGGATTTGACATGGAGACTTCCAAAAGTGATTTTGGTTGCTTTGCTTTGGTTTTGTTTTGGAAATATTCCCCCTCCTTTGCCTGAGTAAAGAAGCTTAGTTTCTATCAACAGAAGTGGAAAAAGTGCTCAATTCTACTTCTTGCTCACCTTCTCTTTGCATCTCTTTCTGCCCTTTGCAAACCCTCCTCCCACCCCCCCCAAACCTGCTGATGTGCCAGAGCCCCTGACTACCCATGATCTTTCTGCTTTCTTAATTTCTATTTCATGACATTTACTGAATTTATGAAATTCTGCAAAACCTCCACAAAGTACATCGGCGTGGGAGCACCTGAACCACAAGGAACAAGAGGAAGGTTGGTGTGAAAGGAACAAAGTCCCGACCAGAGGCAATGGGAGAATTGAGGGCCTTGGGGAAGGTACTCTGACACATCAACAGATTTGGGAGGGTTTGCAGAGGGCAAGAAGAGATGCAAAGAGAGGAAGAGGGAGAGGATGAGCAAAAAGTAGAATTGAGCAAAAAACAGCAAAGCAATGGAGAGGAAAAGGAGCAATGTGTAGCTTGGGGCTGCAGTGTTTTTTAGTTGTTTTATTTCAGGTGTCTTATAGCTGCCCTTGAGCAGGTGCCAAGGCTGCGCTAGAAATTTTAGGTCAGGATGGGGACTAAATCATGCTTGTGCTGCATGCTTTGGCGGTGGGGAATTCACGTGGCGCCCGCTGGACGCCGCTCCCTCGTCTCTGCCCACGCGTGGAAGGTGCAGTGGCAGCAAGGTGCCTCCCAGCATATGTCCTTAAAACACTGCTAAACAAAGTTGAAGCCTCTTCTGAAGGCCCCTCGTAAACCTTTCTGGCATTTGTATTTTGAAAAACACAGTCATAGCTCACAGTGCAATTTACTGTAGTAACTTTCTGAGCAATTAATCCACCTGTGTCCTGCCAGGTCTCCCATGGTTCCTTTGACAGTTCATCACAGAGCACAGAAATTTGTCAATTTTAATTCTCCTCACTAATTTTTAGGTTGTTCTCTTCTGGTAAAACCAAATGCTGATGTAAGCAAAGCAAAGCAGGTCAGAGAGTGAGTTTGGCGATGTCTGCAGAAGCAGGAGCTGGTGCTTGCCAGCCTTGCCCTCGGCGGGCAAGCCGGAGAGACACGTATGCCATCCCAGCCCCGAGCTAACGGCCCCGCATAACGAGCTTCCCTGTCACTTCAGGCCATGCCAGCAAGCTCTGAGCTCCACCAGCAATTTTCTGACGGGGGTTAGAGGAGGAAAAGGCAAAGCTCAGCTGAGTGTGGGCAGGGGAAAAGGAAAAAACAGATGGTTCTTAGGACACGCAAGAGCCTTTTTTTTTTTTTCTCAAGGGCACAGCCTTCGAGCCTCCCAGACGGGTAATTCTTGTTTATACGCCCACAGAAGGTGATGGTCTTGCTTGTGGGCCTGTTGGTGTGTCTTCCCAGACATGGTGTGTTTGTTTTGTAGGTGGATGTCAGGAGCTGCATTGCACCTTTTTTCTTTTTTAGTTAAAACCAGGACGAGTGCGAATGTGGGGAAGCTCGTTGTAGGCAGCGATTCTGCTTTGGCTGGGGCTGTAAGGGCTAAGGGGCTCCTTCACTTCAGATGTCTGAGTTTGTCCCATCTGTGGTTGGACCCATGGCATATTCTGTCCTGCAGCCCCCCAGGGCCTTCTGTGTGGATGAAGAAAAAGCAGCGTCACAGGGTAGCATTCTCCCTTAACACTTGGGTTTACAGCAGAAGTAGAACATCCCTGTGAGGATGAGTAGACACTGTCCCAGTAATGCCCTCCTTATGTCAGAAGAACCTGTCTGAAGACACCCCTTGCCCCAGAGACCAAGGTCTGAAGGGGCCAGGTTGGAGGTGGAGACCAGGAGTTTGGGGCAGGCAGAGGTTCCCGGTGTTTCCCAAGATCAGTCAGAACAGAAAAGGAGCAGCACCACAGTATTGCCTGGGGAGAAATGAACCTGATTCCAAAAACTGGTGCACCTTTCTAGGCACAAGGAGAAGTGGTGGCCATCAGACACCACCATTTCCTTTCCTTCTCCATCTGATATTTGGCCTTTTCAGCTTTTGTGTGAGAGGCTGAATGTGGGGTAGGGAATCTGCTTTTCTTGGCTCCCCTGCACTGAGTGCTTACAATTTCTGTTTTAATTCCTGGCTTTCCAGAAAGCTACGATGCAAACATCTTGTTTTACCCTCTGGTAGACAAAGATGTTGGGCTTTGATATTCCCTTTAACTCTGCAGCCAGCTGGAGGAGAGCATGGCATCCAGCGCTGGGCTGCTCTGTTCACTTACAGCTTGGGAGAGGGGGTCTCGAGGTGCAGGTTGTTGCTATTTAAGCTCCCAAATCGTTTCTTTGCCCGCCACGCACCTTGCTGGGGCACTTCTCCAGCTTCTCTAGTACTGGAGCATGGCAGTCTTCACTACAGCAGATAAAATAATTTCTGTTGCAGCTGTTAGGGCTGCCCACATCACAACTGCATGCATGTGGTATTTTATTTATTGGGGGTTTTTTTTAAGACTCTGAAATTTCTTTTTTCTTTTTGAGGGAGTTGGAGGTTTTTTTGTTCCAGTTGAGAACCGTTCAAAATAGACTCCCAGGTGGGATTGGTTCTTCTAACATAAATGTGTGTCAGTGTTACCAGGGTTATTCTGTGGCAGGGCTTTCTATGCCATTGCTGAAGGTCTTAGTTAATTAGATGATTAGTCTTCTGGTCAAGTATCTATCTGCAAATAAAAAATAGCAGTTGAGTGTAGCTGCTAAAATACTGTTGCTGGAATCAGTCTGTGGCACAGAGCAGGAGGGCTTCTTATTTAATTAAAATCAGGAACATACTGTACTGTACTCTCCAAGGGTCAAGGAACAAAAGGGACGTACACATAATAAGTAGCAAACTGTCCTTTCAAACCCCTTCAGCTCAGCCCAGGGGAGCTGTGTTTAAAGGGACACTCTCAAGATAACGTTTGTGATTTCTCTTTCTTTTTTTTTATTTTCTTTTTTCTTTCTGCATACCGCTGGGTGGATTATTGAAGCTGAAAGTATCCTGTGACTTTCAATTTTCTTCTTACCTGTTCTTCCTCTCGGGTTTGAAGTTGTCATCAGGACTGCTTGGATGCCAAAAATCCCAGTGTGCGTGCTCAGCGACTGAGTTGAGCTTGCTGGGGTCCCATCCCAGGAGCCAGCCTGCGAGCAGCCCCAGTAAGAGGCTGGAGACAGGTTGGATTGGGGGCCGAGCTACCATCCCAACACGGTGCAGGACTGGGGGGTTACTGGGAGCCCTTTTGGGGGGGAAGCACTGAGCTGTGTGGTCCGGCACCCAGTGCTTCAAAGGAGCAGTATCTATATGGTTTCTTCTGAGCTGCCGCGGTTCACTGCTTGCTTGAAAGTTGCCACCAGCCTAATAAGCTCTTCTGTTTGTTTCTGCAGGACGTCGCGCTGTTGGAGTACCAGCATCATTCCAGGGATTTTGCTTCCCACCTCCCGCCAGGGTCTATCATGCAGCCGCAGCGGCGGAGGCCGTCCCTGCTCTCGGAGTTCCAGCCAGGCAACGAAAGGTACCGGCTCCCTGCCTCCCCCTGAGCTGTGGGCACCCCGACTGTATTAGCAAGGATTTTGCGCAGCGCTGTGATGCAGGGGAGGGCTCAGAGCCGGGCAACGTTATGTCGTGTATTGCTATTGACTGTGCTCAGTCTCTGTGCTGGTCTTAGTTTCGTTGTGCTAATGCAAGTGGTACTTTTGCCTTCTGGTTTCTTCCCTTGGACTGTCGTGCATTTTAAAGACATCTTAAAAACACCAAACAACAAAAAAACTCACCCCCCTCCCTTCTGTGAAGCTACCCGTCACTGTGACTGGTTGCATCGGCTTTCTTCAATGTAGAAAATAAAGCCGCGTGGTCGGGTTTGGTCTGTAGCTCCCGAGGCTGAAGGGAGGAGTGAGAAGAGCTCATTGCCACTGTGCATCTCCGCTTCCTCTTCTGCTGCTCTTCCTCCCCACTTTCATTGTTTTTGTTTCTCTTTCTGCATTCCCCTTGCAACTTTCTCCGAGCTGCTTTTTTCCTGTCTGCTCTCCTCACAGCTCTCCCTGTGTCGCCGATTGCTTTCGTAGCCTCCCGTGGGAGGCTGGCAGTGTTTTTGGGTGCGACTCGGGCAAGCGCCGTGTGGCTGGAAATGCTGTAGATGCTTTTACCACAGGAGCTGATCTGTTCTGAAGGCCATCGGTCTCACTCTGTTTTGTCGCAAAATGCTGCTCTCTCACAGTTTCTCTTCTGCATTTGATGCTTAGTGGTTTTGCAAAAAACTGGCCTGGAAGTGAAATAAGAGCCTTGCTACAGTAGATTTATGCAAAGCATTTTTTTAATGCTTATTCCTTAGTTGGGCTAAGAATAAAACCAGTGCAGAGTCAGTGAGATGAATCTGTTTCTCTAAAATCATAATTGTTAGGGGAGAGGAGAAAGACGTAAGGGTGCTGGATGCGTAAGGGTATGGATGCAGACAGGACCCTCTTTTTCTAGTGGGATGGATTTGGTTTGGTGCTCAGCAGGAGCAAACCCATGAGAATTTGGAGGCAAAAAGCAGCCTCCAGAGTTAGTTTTGCATCTGCCCTCCTGGATGTGCTCTTCTGGGTTGTGCCTGTGGCACCTGCATGTACAGAGGGTAATGTCACTTCTGATGACTAGTCATCTATCGCCGCGTATTGCTTTGCCTTGGCTTGCTTTGATTTCTCAGCGCTTTTATTTCTCTCAGCAAAGAAACACGGTTAAGTTGGAAGTGGGTCAGATTCAGCTAAATTTGGGGGAGGTGGGTAAAGAGGACCTGGCAACATCCTCATGCCTGTTTTTGTTTTTCACACTGCTTACAGTTTGCAAAATGGAGAACCAGTTCTTCTCTCCAGTGACATGAAGGTTTCAAGGTCTGAATATGCTATTTTAAAAAATGTATCTTGGTTCTTCCATATAACTAAAAAAAAAAAATAACTGCAAGCCTTGGTGTCTGCTGTACCACACGCTTAATTGTGTGTGGTCATCCAAGCATCTCCCTTTGGCTTACAAATGTTTCAAAATCTCCAAACTTATTTTTGTGTTGACAATCACATGAATGTGGGTAAACACGAATCGAGGTTGCTGGGTCTAGATACACATCCAAATGGTTATCATGGTTACTTCAGCACTTTCAACCTGAATGGTGAGGTTTTGGCATGCTATAAAAAGAAACTTTTTTTGTAATAGGCCCAACTTACATTTCATCCCTTTTCTCTGTAACATCGGAAAAATTGAACTTTTTCAAAAATTATACAGGGTAATAAAGCTAAAAATACCACTGAAGTTCAGCTCAGTTGGCATCTTGTGCCAGAATGGTAGGATACAGTCTGATTAAAAAAAAATTTTGGGGCATCTGGGGGTGCAGGATGTGGGTTCTGCAGAAATTTTCAAGCCAGTGTAATTAATTATTGAAGTCATTCAAACTGGATGGCATTGGGGCTGGGAGGTGTCAGTCCATTTTGCAAAGCCAACTACTGTTTCTCTGCATCTTTAAGCACTACACTTAAAAATCTGTCCTATGGGGGCCTTGCTCTTTCATCTTGTGGTGTGAGGATCTGCTCTAAAACAGCACCTGATGTGTTGTAAATGGAGCCCTTTGGGTGTTTGGTTGCCCACTGGAGGGTTCCTCGGGTGCTTGAGGGCCAAGACCCTGGAGCTTCTGGAACAGGTTGGGTTGGTCATTGATGTCAACCCCAAAGAACAGCTCTGGCTCTGCCTGGTATGGAGCAAAGCCTGGACAAGGGAGGGTAGTGGAAGCAGCCACCAGAGGATCTGCAGCTGAGTGCCTTTGGCAGGTTCATGCCGGGTGCATCTGTAAGCACTTTGGCTTTGTTCCTGGGCTGGGATTGATGGTTTTGAGCAGAGGCAGCTGGCTCTCAGCGTGAGGGGCTGGGGAGGAGGGAGCGACCAAAGACAAACAAGTAATGTCCGCAACGCGGGCACAGAGGGTGAATAGAGGGAAGCACAGGGGTGTGCTGTGTCTGAAAGGAAGACCCTCACCTTGGTTCCCTGCCTGATACCCCACCTGGCACGCGGTGGTGGTGGGCGTGAGACAATCCTCCGCTTGAAGCAAGTGGTGGTGGAGGGGAACCCTTCCAATCCCCCGTTGCTTCGGGTGTTCAGAGGAAGCAGCCTGTCTGCTGCTGGTTGTGGTGGCTGATGCTCTTCCAGGATCACTCCCCTCCTTAAAGAAATCAATTTGTGAGTCTGGTGCAAGTGGAATGTGGCAGACTGACAGCGCTGGAGATCAAGGCCTGTGTGTGTTCCCAGCTGGACATCCCTGCCCTGCCTTGGTCATGCCTCATGCTGATCCAGAGCAGTACCTGCAGCTGGAGAGCATGGTTCAGCCCTTGGGCCGCTCGGTCCCGGTTCCTCTGAGCCCATGTGCCCGGTGGGCGGCCACTGTTGCCCTCCTCTCCTGGAAACCGCAGGGATTCCCTTTACTCTGTGCTGGTTTTGGGGGTTTGTCCCTCAGTTTGACTTTGTCTTCACCTTGGGCAGATCTCTGAAGCCTCTGCAGGTGTCGTTGCACGTGGTATTTGAGGCTTGACCCCATGGATGCTTTAAATCCTGCAGAAATCACTTGGGCTTGCTTAGATGGTCTTCCTACAGCTTTGCGAGTTTTCTGTCTCTTCTGGCTGCAGTTTTGCTGTAGCCACCAGGTTGGTGGTTAGTTCTGGCCCAGTGAAAAGGGAACAAGCGATGAAGCATTTCACCATGGGCACAGTGTTTTAAGTGTAAATCAGGTGTTGGTGGCAAAAAGCTGTTGAGTGGTAACTTGCTGGAAGGAATGGAGTGCTGAGATGCTCCCAATTTTTGGGGCTCCCTGAGCAAGGAGCTCATTGAGTGTCAGGCTCAGGCAGCTGGACGTCCCCACAGCTGAGCCTGGTGGGTCTGGCAGGATGGGGAGAACCAGCCAGTTCCTGAAGCGTCACACCATCGTGGGCTCTCCTCCCTCAGGGGTGACATGCCTTTGCTTCTCCTGCTCCCCACCCCAAGCAGCGCAGTCCTGCAGGAGATGCTGGGGAGTTGCAGACTGCCCTTCTCCAAGTACATCAGCCTTGAGAGTCGTCATCACCCCTTGGTGGATGGGTAGAGACTTGAACTCCCTGTGCAGCAATTCTGGCTTGGAAGAAGGAAGGAAAACTTGAACCACTCTGAATCTGTTGCTATAGGGAAAGTTGGCTCTGTCTGCCTTCGCAGGGATGTGCTGCTTTCCTTGATGGTTTTTTGGTAGCAGGCTTTTTCTTGGAAGGATCCACAGACTTCCCCTTAGCTTGTTCAGTTGGCTGTGCCAACTGGACTGCAGGAGCGAAGAGAAGTATTTCAGGATCTGCTGTTGGTACAAGTCGTACCATGAATACTTGCAGAGGAATGTCCTGGCAAGGTGACAAGGATGAGGGTTTTTTTCTCTTCTATATATATTTTGGTCTGCAAAAGAAGTGAGAAAACCTGGGTTGAATGTTAAATGGCAGGTGCCAGTGAGGTGAGGGGTCTGAAAAATCAAGGAACTGGATTTTTCTGACTTAAAAGTGCTACGATTTTAGAGCAAGATTCCGTATTAACACAGGAATGCTGGGGTGAATAATGGCTTCTCTGGCAGAAAACGTGGCTGTAAATAAGCGGTATGCATGTTAACGCAGTATATTCCGCCTTTATCCAGAATAAGATGAGTCACTATTTTCATAGATTATTTTCCCAGTTCATGGGACCATGCTCCTTTTTTCGGAGCCTTTCTGCTTAGCAGTCATGAGGAGTTTGAAGAGTTTGCCCGGTGTTGATCTGAAGTATGACATTTGGGGTATCTTAAGCAGCTGCTGTGTTTCTGCAGCCATCTGAGATAGCCATGTGCAATATAGCATGAGAGCAGGCCTAATTACTGTGCTTATTGAATGCAATTAATCCTGCTGGCTGAAGAGCCTGGGGAGCGGTGGGAAGCCGGGGCGGTGTGCGTGGCCGCTGGAAATCACGTGCAGCTCTCGGTCTTCATCTGTGCTGGGCCAAATGGCACCAACTGCTCCTGAGTTAACAGCGCAACTGATCTGATTTTATTTATGGTCTTTAATTAAGTTTCCATTTTTAAAGGTGACCCTTTTCTCAGGAGTGAGCAGTGGTGCGGCTGAAATCCCTGCAAGCATACATCTTTGTGTCTTTTCACACTTGAAATGATGTTCTGGGAGCCGCATTTTTTTTCCTCCCCATAAATGAACGTGGGAAAATAACGGCTGGAAAGGGCAGATCCTGGTGTGTAGACACTTGGTGACAAGCCTTGTCTCGCAAGTACCTTTTGCTCTGGTGTGGGCTGCGCGTATGTCCACGGCTGGGCATGGAGGGTGACTGAGGCTCCAGAGAGGAGATGTGGAGACACCAGGTGTGGTGGAATGGGCCAGTGTGCCCTGGCAGGGAGGTGTGAGGGGAAGCCTGGGCTTTGCCTTGGCTGGGATGGAGGGGTAAAAGTTCGTGAAGTAACTTTCCTGTGCATAATCTTGAACCAGATTTATTTTGGGGGAGGAAAGGTGATCTTGCGATGTATGCAGCAGGCGTGGTGAAGTGTGGGATGTCCCTGAAGCCATCAGAGGACTCCATTCAGGGTCCAGCCACCCAGGACTGCCAAGAGGGCTTTCCTGCGGGGCTCTGGGTTTTGGATGCCTGGAGAAAAGCATGTGGGGGAGCTTGTGGAGAGACACAAATATTCCTTCTCCTCCTCTTGAGCGAGGCAGTGCCATTGTGTGGCACGGTGTTAAAGCTTCTGCTGGTCCGTCCATGAATAATTCAGGCTCTGTGTATGGAGATCTTCAATATGCAAGTTTTAAATAAAGCATCTGCTCTCATCTAAATTGCAGTTGGCTTGGAAGAAGTTGGCTGAGAGGGTTGCGTGGGGTAGCTGAGGCACAGCTACGTGCCCTGGTGTGGGAACGCACAGCCGGAGCATCAGGAGGATGCACGTGGGACTGCCTGGTCACAGGCGCTCAGTCAGACCTCGCGAGGACCTGGGAGGCCTTGAGCTGGGCCACATGGTGAGCTAAGCATCCTGCTCGAGGCTGTCCCACACCTTTGGCTTGTGAAGACTCAATCCTGCTGCTGGCAGACATTGCTGAGGGTGTGGGAGCTCCACCTTCCCACCCAGACAGGCTGCTCTTCCCATGGCCTCTGTTGTTAAGAGGGTTTTTCTCCCTCTCCACCTGTGTAACTGAGGAATATATCAGCTGGCCCTGTATGTGTTTTTCTAGCTACCTGGTGGCAGGTTTGCTCCTACAAACCCTCCAGTTTCTCTCCTTAAGAGGTCTCAATTTGCCCAGTCTCCCACTCTGGATATCATTAGCTGTAAAGGGGTTGCTGAAACCTCTGACAAATCTTAGTGTTGGCTATAAATAATTCACTTTGACACTAGTGGTTTTCTATATTACTTGCTTTCAAAGGCATTTTATTGTCTGTCTGTACCTGTGGGGGCTGGAGACTTTTTTTAAAACTTATTTTTGGAGACAATTTCCCACCAAACCATCTCAGCCAGAGGAAATAAACAGCTGCAGCAAGGCGATCGTTTGTCTTGGTTCTGGTTCCAAGAGACAGCGAGAGCCAGTTTTCCAGCCTGGTTATGTTGTTTGGCCCCATGATGTAGGGAACAATATTTGCGGATGGGAGCAAAACTTAAAATGTGTCCTTGCTGGGAAGTTGGTGGGAGCCAGCTCAGAGTCACTGTTGGTGTTTTGAGCCCATGGAGGAGGCATGTCTTTGTGAAGTCAAGCTGGGTTCACTGGCTGTTGCAGAATAGGAGTTATTCCTCCTGCTGCCACCTTCTGCTGCTCAGCTGATGGAGAAACGGGAAGGTTTGAAGAGCAGGGGAGGGTTGTGCTGCTCTGAAGAGCCAGGCAGTGTGCTCCTGAGGTGGGTTAGTGGGGTGGGACAGTCCTCTTTGACCTCCTGAAAAGTTTGTACTTGCCCATTTCCCTGTGATTTGGCTTCAGCAAAGTAAAGAAGGTAAAGGTAAGATCCATTTAGATCTCATCAGGGCTGCCCTTACAAACCCCAAGGGCAGCTCAGGATGTCTCATTTGATCCTCTCTCCCAGCAGAGAGATGCTCTCAGCTTCTTCTATACCCAGCTAGCAGTCAACCCCTTTTTTTCAGCCCATCTTCTGCTCAGCTGGTTCTGGTGTAGGTATAACGCAGCAGAAGATGTTTTCCCAGGTCCCAGTGACCCACATGTGCTGGAGTGAGTCGCAGGTGCCTGCACTGACTGTAGGATTTTAGCTGCTCATACCTTGCTAACACTCCGTGTGAGTCTGCTGGGGAAGTGGCCCTGGTGAATGAGTAACGCGGCTCTGCAGCTGGTAGGGTGCGATTAGTTTGTCAGATTAGTAATAAACCAAAGGTCTAATCTTGGGTTGTCTTGGTCTCCTGGACTCAGACTTGTCCAAAGCAGAGCTGTGCGTGGATGGCTGGACGTCGGGGCAAACCCTGGGCACCCAGCCTCGGTGCGTCAGCAGATCTCACGCTGCTCTGCTGCTTTTAGGTAGTTTAGTGTTTGTGGCGAAGGACTCCAGGTGAGGACTAACCCACCCCACTTCATAATTAACGCTGGCATTTGGTTTATTTCATTTAATCATGCATAACTCACATGCAATTAAAAATGCTCTACAATCTCTGCAGTAAACCAGCCAGGTGGGAACTATTTGGAAAACGCAGCAAAACCCCAAACTCAGTGTAATGGGAGGGTTTTTCAGGCAGGGCTATTTTTATGCTGACAGCAACGTCATCACTGTATAAAAGTCTGTTGTAAAGAGCTCGCTGCAGGTGTGGATGTAAAGAGTGAAAGGTGTGAAGGCTTCAAGCAAGAGCATTTGTATTTGCAGCCAGGACAGGCTGAGCGGGTTGTGTCAGGCAAAGCGATCTCGGGAGCGGCTGGAAATTCCAGTGGATAAAGTTAATAGCAGTTCCAATGGATGTGGAAATGGAAATAAAATAGCACCCTATAACACTGCAGCTGCTTTCCCCAGCGTGGCCCCTGCCTCGCTGTAAGTAACTGCCTTTGTAAAGCTGAGTGTTGCTCTTATCTTAAAAATACATGTTTTATTTCGAGTGTAGCAGTCGAGTTGGGTTCCTGACAACTGCAGAGGTCTCAGAGCTGTCCTGTGTCAATTAGCAGCTTCTTGGTAATATGGCCTTAAAAAAAAAGGGGGGGGGGGAAGAAGTGAAAATAGATACATCTGATTTTTAATTGCCTTGGTACAGCAGAGCCTTGGGTGTTGGAATATTTTAACACCTGCCCAGCTCAACAGTTGCTTATTGTTACTGGGTTTTACAGCAGAGCCCGAAATGTCGGCGTGCAGCTGCGGGCGGGCAGGGCTTGCACGAGGGGTTGGGACAAGCCAGCAGGAAACTTGAGAGGTGCCAGGAGATATTTCTGGGCTTGCTGAGAAAAGTTGAGGATCATTCAGTGTGAAAGTGTTTGCAGGTGAAGCGAGCTGTGCTTCAATGCCAAATTTAAAGAGCTGAAGAGTTTAAGAGCCCTGAAAAGTTTGCTGCGTGAGCTGCGCCTTCGCTCTCTCGTAGGTTGGAGGTTGGAGTGGCAAAGGCAGTGCCAGAGCCTCCCCGCTCTCCCGTCCTTTTTGCTGGGGAGGAGGAGGAGGACGAGCCAGATTCTGTTTCTGTGTGTCAGCAGCAAAGCTGCTGCCCGAATCCCAGCGCCGGCCACCTGTGCCAAACCCACAGCAGCAGAGTTTGGCCTGCACATGCTTTGTGCCTGCTGTGTTTTAAAAAAAAAAAAAAAAAAACAAACAACTTTATCTTGCTTCCCTGGAGTGGGGTTGAGTTTGCCACACTGCTGCAGGGGGGGCAGAGGGCTTTGCTTGAGGGGGTGCCCCCCGAGAAGGTGGCTTTCACTGGGGTTTCTCCTCTCTTTGGATGCGGTCCAGGGCCATTAAAGCTGCTGGAAAGACTCCCGCTGGCTTCAGAGGACTCTGGGTCCTTCCCTTTTTGTCATCCTCTCTGAGATATTTAATTAGCTAGGTAAAAATTAACGTCATCAGTTGCAGTTTGTGGGTGGGGACCAAACGATGCACAAGACCCCCTGTCTTTTACGCTTGCTCTTGACAAAACGCATCCCCTCCGTTCCTCCCCTTCGAGTAGCTTCAAAGGCTGTTTAGTTTGTCGTTGTTTGGTAACTGGGGAGGATACTTCACCACGCAGCTCAGGAGAACTTGAACAATCTTGTTTAAGGGGAAAAGAAAAAAAGCCATGGTTTTTTTCCAAGCTTTAAATCTCCTGTGCTTCATTTTATTTTTATTTTTTTTAAGAAATGCTTCTGCCTGAAGTGTTAAAAACACACCCTTGGAGCTGCTGCAGCAAAGCTGATCCTTGGGCACAGTAAAAGGTTTAATGTATTTTTGTAGGATCCCTTTACAATTCCCACAAGAGAATCCTGCTAGGAAAAATAGCGCTACAAAAAAAGTTTTACATTTGTTTAAAAAAAGCAAAACCAAACCCAATTTCCAGGTATTGCCAACTGCATTGTATTTAACAGTTTAACAGGTGAAAGATATTTGAGCTCGATGTGACTCGTCGGTGCAGTTGCTATCACTGGATAATGTGCCTTTACAGCTTGCCAGGTCTGTGTCAGCGACGTGCGACTACGTGTGGCCAGTTTCTTTCCTCCCCCACCCTGGAAAAATAAATCCCTACTGTCTAGCCACGGAGGAGTATGCATTTTTTCCCCAGCATATAATCTTTGGTATTCCTACAGAAGATGCTAAATATAAACAGTGGTGCAGGTACCTTTGAGTAAATAAGCCAAATGTGGTAGAAGGAAGCTCTGCCTGGTCTTAAGGGCCACAGGGGGATTTATGGGCCAGATTTGAGGATTTTCTGAGCTTTGGCTTTTTCTGGCCAGCCCGACCATGTGGCATGACAGGGAAGGCTCAAACCTGCAGCCTCGTTCACTTTGTCCCTGTGTAGGGACAGCCGTGCACCGTGTGTGGTGGGACAGAAGACAGTGGCGGGAGGAGGGACAGCAGGGTGGCCTGTTGGGCTTTCAGGATGGTGGTGATGCCGCACCCTACCTCCTGCTCCCCCGGGTGATGCCTGGTTCTGCCTGCGTGCAGCGAGCACTCCGGGAGATGCACCCTGCCCAGCGACCGAGCTACGGAGCTGTGCCTCCTGGGTCTGCAAAGACCTGAGATGTTTGAGTCCAGGGCCACCTGGCCTCCCCTCGTGCATCCTTCTGGGAAATGGGCAGAAGTTGAGCCCTCTGTCCTCTTTGAGTGGCTTGCAGTCGTAGAGCACGGGAGAGCAGAGGTGCTTTGTTTTCTGAAGGCTCCTTTCTCTTTGTCCCCAGATCTCAGGAGCTGCACCTGAGAACCGAGGCGCATTCCTATCTCTCTGATCTGACCAAGCCGTCGGACTTGGAGTTCATTGAAACCAAGAGACCGCGCCTGGATCTGCTGCAGGACCCCCTGATGCGGCACTCGCCTCTCCTGAACCAGAGCCAGCAGGGAGGGACAGAAGACCTCTCAAAGGTAAGGGGACAACGGCTCGGGATGCTAGCTGGGTGTGGGGTCTGTGTTTTGGGATCCCCTTGGCTTGTGTAGAGCTACCTTTGAGGCTCTGAGCCGCTACTGAAATCAGTGTAGATGGTGATTCCTGATGCATCAAGCGGTGCTTGGTGGTGTTGGATGATATTCACTGAGATGAGGTGACTGCTTCGGGGAAACAGAAGCATATCAGCTTTCCCCATAACTGTTATAATCATGGGCTTCCATTTACTGGGCTATTAGATGCACCAGAACAATTTGGAAGCTCCTGTAGGCTGAATTAGGGATGGTCATGTCTGGCTTTTCTGGATACTGTGCCCTGATTTGATTTTTACTTGACCTTTCTCATTTATCACATCTCTTTATTTAATATCAGTGTTTGAAAGGTTTGAATTGGTTGCTGGTGGTTCTTTTAATATAATCTTCCCCAGGAAAGCCTCCCTTGTCTTAGTCTCATTTAACAAAGCAAATTGTTTACTTGCAATTGTCCCCTCTGCACATGTAATAAATGTTGCAAAGAGAAATCCCTTGCTTGTGTGCCTATTTGGATTTACTTTCATGCTCTGTTGGGGTAAATTGTATTTGATTTTACCTCGAGCTTGGACATATTCCTGGTTGGCAGGAAAGTCTGGCTGGGTAAACATGCTGGGGGCAGCTGGCTCCAGCGCCGTGAGCACGGAGGGTAAATGCAGCCGCAGGCTGGGCTTCGGAGATGTCTGAGCCCTCAGCGGAATGAAAAAGAAGTCGGCATCCCGACCGGGGACCACAGGGTGGTTTGCTGTATCGCTGGGGGAGCTGGCTGAAATAACACGTGGGCAAGAAAGCTCTTGCTTGGGAGTGCCGGGATATTCAGACATCTCTTATCCGTACAGTACTGGTGGGCCTTACATGAAATCCCTCTGACCTATCTTGAGTGAGAAGGACATTTAACTTTGGGGTAGTTCAGATGCCAAGGCCTGGCTGGATCTCCTGGAGGAGAGGGCTGCGGGGACTGCCCATTAGGAATGGTGAGCTGATGTTGGAAGGGATGGAGCAGCTCTTTTTTAAGAGCTATGTTTGAACTTGGAGACATGAGAAATGCACCAGACACATCAGCTTGCTCTCCTTTAGCTCTTCATAGCGTGTTGCCTTGGAAAAGGTGCCTCCGAGGTGCTGTGGCTCTTCTGTGTCCCGTCTTTGCTGCTCCCTCCGAGATGCATCTTAACAAGGCGATGGTGTGACCAGCCGGGAGTCTGCTCTCTGTGCCACCACAAGATTTTTGTGGTGGCTCTGAACCATAGAGCATACCCGTGGGATGCTGGGCTGGGTGGCTGATGGGGAAAATAAACTGTTGGCTGCAGAACAAAAATATCCCCCCTCCAAAGACGTGAGGAAACCAGGACGGCTTTTCTGTCTGCACATTATTTCCATCAGTAGTTCTGTTCTGCTTCTCACCGGAAAACCACGTATTGTCTCAGCTATTTGTTTCTAATAGGCAAAGCTGCTCTTGAGGCATTAGTTGGTGAGTTCAGGGGCTGCATTTGCTTCTTGGTCTGTGACACGTTTCCAAGAATTACGTGCATTTTATGGGGCTTAAAACATTTGTTAATGAAAGAGAGAGAGAAAGAGAAAACTGTGAGATACAATTCAGTGAGACAAGATTATGCTTTTAGTGGAGCCATTTGTAATTTCAGGGTCTGGAAGAAAGGAAAAAATACGGTGTTCCTGACTGGTGAAAGCCTAAGTGGAGCTGGGATTAGTTGCTCAAAACTGGCAGGGGCTGTTTCCAGAATGGGTTTGATGGAGCTCACTGCAAGACTGGCATTATCTCAGCACTGTTCAAGTGGTTGGGAGAAGAAGGCAAGGCTGGGGTGTAGGACCGGTGCTCTGAAGGTGTATCTGCCATTGCAGCTTGGGAAATTGGATTAATAGCAGTCTTTTGGCTTTGTTCTTGAGCAGTCATCCTCAGACTAGTCTATAAACTGCTTGTGGACATTAAGGCCGTGGTAAAGCTCCTGCAGCTGATCTGTGCATCGCCCTGAGCCTCAGTGTGTTAGAGGAGCTGTTCTGGGTGTGCTGGTCCAGAGGAATGCAGAGAGCTGAGACTGGTCTTTGTCCACAAGCTCTGGAGACTTGCGTATCTGGGCTATTTACACATGTAAAACTACTTCTTGCGTCCATGCTAAGCCAGGAACAGTTGAATTCGGCACTGGGCTCTGATGGGTGCAGAGCCAGAGTCTCTGCATGTGCGAGCTGCACGTGGACCAGAGCGGTGGCACACGCGTGGTGGCAGGACGTGTGCCCCAGTGACTGGAGCTGTAGAAATTTGCTGTTCCATCTGTGCTGCTGACTCAGTGCCTGACAAAGTCATTCAATACTTTATCTAGGGCAGCTTCGCAGGCTGGGTGAGCTCTTTGGATGAGATGCACCACGTGAGCCCAGTATTACTAAACACGCTGGTGATTGTTTAGACAGAGTATCCTAGGAGTTGTTCGCTTACCCCTTACCCCATTCCACGTTGTTGCAGTCACTGCGTGGGGAGGAGCTCAATTTACTCATCCAAGTAACAGCGCTAGGACTGCTTTTCTTGGTGATTTTGCAGATTGAGTTGATTTTTGCACTGTAAAGAGCTTCACAAACCCCTCAATAAAAAGGGTAGGGGTTTGCTTATACGCTCTGGGTGCCAGCCTGACTGTCCCAAGGGACGTAACTGTAATGCAGCAGCCATGGATGTTGCTTTCAGGCAGTGGGTACCTGTTGGTCTCTGGTTTCAGAGCAGCGGTGGAGCTGAGATGCAGAATCAGGTCTGTGGTGGTGTGGGTTTAGCATGTCCCTGAAAACTACCAGTTACGTTGAGTTTACCAACCTTCAGCCCAGGGGAGAGAAGTTAACACCATCCCTGCACATTTCCAAGGCCTTTGTTTTGGGCCATAATCTCTGCCCTGAACACAGATGAAGTAATTGATGTGGTAAATGCTGGTGACAGGTTCCAGGGTTTTTTTCCCATTACCAGCACGAGAAGAGAAGTGAATCTCTTAAGTCTCTTATTCCTCATCTACCTCTCCCAAATGTGGGGTGAGCTGGGCCCCTTTACCCCATTCAGGATCACTGCAGGCTTGCTCCAGGCAAGGCTTGGGTTGTAAGGAGAAGGTAATATCTTCTATTAGATCAGCACGTTACAGCTGGAGAAAACAGACATGCTTTTGGGCAGCAAAAGCAGCAGCTTTGCAGCTAAATCTCAATTGGTCTAGTAAAAGATACTACCTTTCCTTACAAACCTCACATTGCTCATATCCTTGAACGCTGGTGTTTCTTTTCAAGCTGGGGAAGAGAAGGTGGTTTTCTTGCCTGCTTTCCCCTGCTTGAGCATCTTTTTCCCTGCAAGAGGGGCTGCTGTGACGTTGCTGCAGTGCATGTAGTCCTGTGTTCCTGCTGCTGGACGGAGCCAGGAGGGCTCAGGTGAGCTCAGTCTGCTGGGGGAGAAAAGAAATCTCCCCGTGCCCTCTGTGCCAGCGTGGGCTGATGCTGCCTCTGAGAAGATGCTCCCTTGAGCTGGCTGAGAATAACCAGGCAAAACTAAAGCAGGACTGTTTTTTCAATCACTGCAAGCCTGGATGTGAGATCTGCTGGAAGAGCTGCTGTGATGCAGATTTGCCGGGTGTGCTCTTGGCAGAGGTGCAGGAGCTGGTTCCCAGGACCCTCGGTGGCTTCTGCTTTCTTTCCGATAAAGAAAGTCATGGACCTCCATCACGTAAAAGCAGATAGGAGTAAAACAGACGGCTCCAGAGTAGGCCAGTAATGTATCTGCACGATCCCCTGTCTCTGCGCATACGTGCGCAGCTGGTGTTGCGTGCGATCCTACCCCGTAGGGATGGTGAGCGTGGTGCGTCTGGTCGAGCAGCGCCTGCTCTCCCCTTTCCAGAGCTGGAGGTTAGTCCTGCCTCTCCCATCTCTTCTTATTCCCGTTATGCTTCCACTTGTTCTTCCCATTTCTGAGACTGCTTTTCCACCACGTACGTGGTTTGCTGCTCTTTCCTATAGGATGTGAGTCAGTTGTGATCTGCATTTAGTTCCCTTGCAAGGGCTGGCTGGCTGCACTTACGCGTAGCCTATTGCTCCAGCAG
>NW_009189508.1:104474-112199 GCF_000690835.1 Fulmarus glacialis
GGAGTCCCACGGGTACGGGGGAACCTTGCTGCCATCTGCCCTGGCAGGCCACTGGTCACCGGGTAAGTCTCTTCCCCTTTCTGTATCTCAGATTTCCACATCTGTACAAGGGACAATGCCACTTCCCTCTTTTGTAAAATAATTAGCAACTATTGATGGAAAAAAGGCTATTAAGAAGCCATGTGTTGTTAGGACTTGGACTCTTCCCACGGGTACGGGGGAACCTTGCTGCCATCTGCCCTGGCAGGCCACTGGTCACCGGGTAAGTCTCTTCCCCTTTCTGTATCTCAGATTTCCACATCTGTACAAGGGACAATGCCACTTCCCTCTTTTGTAAAATAATTAGCAACTATTGATGGAAAAAAGGCTATTAAGAAGCCATGTGTTGTTAGGACTTGGACTCTGCTTTACATTGTTGAAGGGTTTTAATTTCTTCCCTTTCTGCATGAGTATTTATGTTGTGCTATGGCCTAAAAAATGGAATAAGAAGAGGGAAGGGGGGAGTCTTGGAAGAGACAGCACCAAGGGCAGGAAATATGTATGGCAAAGCAGAAATTAGGGCAAAGGGTATTTTGCTTTGATGCACGTTAATGTAGCTTTAAAAGCAATTAATTGAAAAAGGAGGAATTAACACATTTAAAATGCCTCTTTAATGATGCATTGAAGCCAGCAGCATACAATCCAAATTTCACACTGGCTGCCCAGTTCCAGAGCCCAATTTACAATAAACTCCTGGAAAACAGGCTGTGGGATGGCAAGGCTCTTGGCTAGCCTGCTAACCCCTGCCCCGGCCGCAGGCTGGCAGAGCACCGAGGACAACCAAAAGGCCTTTCGGGAGCCCTGCTTCCTCCTCGCCGTGCTGTCCGGAGCCTCGGCAGTGCTGTTCCCTGGTAGCTGCTCCATCCCTTGCCGAAGGGGCCGGGGGAGAGGAGCGGGAGGCTGGGGACTCCCGCAGCAGGGTTTGCCCCGGCACGGAGAGGGATGCTCGGAGGGGCAGCGCTGCAGCTCCCAGCATGCATATCTGGGCTGGCTGACTGGTAAATCACCAGTGCCGTTTCTGCTCCGTGGCTTTGTTATGGGAACATTGATCTGTTGCTGGGATTAACCTCTCAGAGTTTCCAGTGGGTTGGTCTCGCAGTTATTAATGAAACTGGCTGGAACTTGTGTTGACCTTGGCAGAGGCCCCAGTTGGCTTGGAGGTAACTGGCAAAAGCGTAATCTCTAATTGAGTAATCCAG
This sequence comes from Fulmarus glacialis, assembly GCF_000690835.1. Taxonomy (NCBI): domain Eukaryota; kingdom Metazoa; phylum Chordata; class Aves; order Procellariiformes; family Procellariidae; genus Fulmarus; species Fulmarus glacialis. The sequence continues at coordinate 105,713 of NW_009189508.1, forward strand.
TGCTGGGGGAAGGGAGCGGAGGGGGTGGAAACGCAGCAGTGCTTTGAACTGGGAGAGCTGCGGCGCTCCGACGGGATGCGTAGGAGTGGAGCGCTCAGAAAGGCGCTGAGCACGGCAGCCGCTGAGGGAATTAGCAAGGAAGAGTGAGGCGGCATCTTGGTTCCTGCACCCCGGGCTCCCTCTTGTAGAAACCAGCCCTGAATTCCAGCGCCTCCCCGTGATTTATTGCCGCGGAACAATAGCGCAGAGGGGCTGGGGAACGAAACGAAGCTGTGAGCGTCGGCCGTCCCTGGGCGCGTGTCCTCCCGTAGCCTCTGAGTCTGCGGCGTGGATCACGCTGGGCTCTCCCTTCCTTGCCGGAGGTTGTTTTTCGCTTGGGAAAAATTGCTCTGAGCTCGTTACTTGGGCTTCTGATGAATGTCTGCAAGCAGGGACCCAGCGACAGCGCAGGGCGGTCCTCCTTGGCCGTGCACCTCTGCTGCAGGAGAGGGAGCCATTTCCTTGGCCAGCTGTGGCTGTGCCCACATCTGGTGGGGAGGGGGTGGCTGCCAGGGAGCCCCGCGGGACGCCCAGGAAGGGATCGGGCGGAGCGGTGGCAACGCTGGTGGAGAGGGGACATGCTGATGCTGCCAGCACCCTGCCACTCGCTCCGGGTTATCCGAAACCCAGAGCTCTGTGCCAGTGCGTGGCTTGATCAGCCCTGTGGAAGGTGAAATGTCTCAAACACCTTGCCCCAAGAAGGAAAATTCTCGCCCTAAGGACTGCAGGGTACTCGATGTAAAGCCTGCACAAGCTGCATGGCTTCCCAGCCGCTTCTTGGAGGAGCGGACTTCTTTGGAAGTGGCTCTAACCTCAGGTCTGAGCAGTGAAATGCAACAATTTGAGTGGGTACAAACATACCTATGTCTTCCTGCTTTTGTGTTCCTTCCCCTGCAGAGAATGACATTTCTTAGTAACTCGCCTTGCAGCCGCCTTGGCTGGGAGGCAGGCTGGGCTTTCCCCGTGGTCCAAGGCTGGTGGTGCAGCTGGGCGCCCGTCAGGAGCGAGTGGCGTGGGGTTGTCAAGTTCAGCGGCTGTAGGAGGATCCTCCTGCGACGTGTTCAACATCCACTCATCTGCCGTGCGGTTGCTCACGCTGTTGACTTATGCTTGATAAAAATCTGATTGCAAGAATGATTCGGTGGAGTGGGTGAGGAAGGGGGGGGGACTTTGCGTTAGGGCAGCAATGATTCAAAGCTATTTCTGGGAAGATGAGGGAGATGTTGGCATTCTCTGTCATTCCAAACATATTTAAAAGCTGAAATATTTGCATTGTTCACGTTGTCACAGTGCAAACACTTCTGGCTGGATTTCTCCTTTCCCTGCTTTCCTCCCTGCTCCGAAGATCATTTCCAAATCATGGGAGGATGCGTGTGAGTGTGTCCACCCCTGCTCACCTGTGCGTGAACACACACGTTCAGGAGCGTGGGTCTACCTTGTGCAAGCGGTCTGGCTCTCATGGCATGCCTGGGAGTTCATTGCATCGCCGGCTGCGAAGTGGCCATGCCAGGATGGCTGCGAGGGCTTGTCAGCAGCCCGTGCCGTGCACCAGCTCAGGATGGGAAGCCAAGGGAACAAACAGCCGGAGGAGTGTTGTATCTGGAATGGGATGCTCCGTCCCGTGCATGGACTCATGCTGGTTTCGTTCGAAAACCAGACGCTGTTAGGTGTCGCGTAGTCCTTGCAAGATGTTCGGCTCCTCCAGCCAGCCCTGGGGTGGGGGGTAAAGGGAAGGAGTACCAAGGTTGACAAGACAACTGGTTTATTCCGTTTTTCAGCTGAAGTTCCTATGGCTGAAGAACTGAACTATGGCCTGAGAGACTCGGGCACGGCAGGGAAAGCCCTCGTGGGCTGTGGAAACGTTCCAGAGGCAGTATGTAAAAACTGAGAGAGAGCCCAGCTCTCCCCTGCCCCAGCTGCTCCAGCCCACGGCGGTCCCCGAGCCACGGAGAGCGGGGCCGAGGCTCAGCACGGCTGGAGAACCGACGGGCGAACTGACGGTGCCTCAAGCGCAGGTTATTGTTTCGCACTTCTTCGGCTCGTTTGTGGTGATCGACATCCAAAACAACCTTTTAAATTGCCTTTCAAGCTGTAACGCTGGAGAAGGGCAGCGTGATAAGGCTGGCTGCTTCTCGGGAGCCTGCTTCATCATTTACATAATTGGACTTTTCTGTTCCATTCAGTCAATATTACAAGGCTCGCGCAGTGCGACATCTCACCTGATCTGCTTGAGGGAGAGAAAGTCCCTTGACTTTGTGTGCCTCACCCCTATAATTGGAAGAAATATTGCCAGTTTTTTCTGCTTGCAACAGGGCAGCGTTGTGAGCTGGGTGTGCTGCGTGGATTCATGGAGATTTTTCTTCTCCATCTTTGAAGTGTTTGTACGTGTTATGTGTATTTATTTTTTCTTTAATAGCAAGGGTTCTTACATGCCCTGTTATGTCCTGGAAATACAGGAGAGCAAAGCTGGTTTGCTACTTAACTTTGTCAGTCTCGGGTGGAACTTAGGAAATGGGGTTGGTGTGGCAGGAACTGGCGCCGGCCTCCTGCGCATTGCTCCAAAGCACAGGAATGGTGCAGGGTGAGGAGGACTGTGCCAGCCACCGCCGCTCTCCGCCTGTGGTCAATCCATTTTTGCACGTTTGTGGTAAAAAAGAAACTCCCACCTGGAATAAATTTCCAGGGAAGTATTCAGTCCTGGTACCAAGAGTGATGATGTCCTGGGTATTCTCTTCTCCCCCTGCAGTTTCAGCCTGATCTGGACTTCTTCTCTTCCCCTCGTCTTCTGGGAGGGGGGTGTGGGTGCTGCCGGGCACGGAGCGCTGCTCCAGCTCCCACTAGATCCAGGCGTGCTCCGGGATGGCGTATGTGATTGTTCCCGCTTCTACGTGATCTGGCCAGTTAGTGCAGGCGACAAAGCAGCAGGAGGTTGTTACCGATTCGCAAGAACATATGTCTTCTTGCAGAGGAGCTCGGCCTCCCTCCTTGTTTGGCATCCCTGCACGCCCCTCCTCACCAAGGATCTTCCTGGGGAGGGCAACGGATTTGGTGGGAGCAGCTCGGGTGTCTTCTCCATGAATGTACAGCACCGAGCACATTTTTGGTGCTGTACTTTTCCATTGTTATAAAATGCAGCTCGTCCCCAGTTCTGACTCGCGCAACGAAAGCCAGTGAGTTGTGACACCGATCAGATTAATTTTGCGTGCTGTGTTTTGAGGAGGAGGGTATTTCATGCTAAATCCTTCCTTCCCAGCGCTGGGTGGAAAGCCGTGGAGGAGATGCAACAGCAATTGATGGTGTTTGCCTGCTGCTGCTAGAAGGGATGGAGTGGGGGAGTGATTTCGGAGATGGATTTGGCAGAGACAAGTTGCTGCTCTTTATGCCTGTGGTGATGGAGCTGTAATAACATATTGAACATGGCAACAGCCCTTGCTAAAGCCCCGTGACTTCACGTCCGTGCTTTGTGGAGCCTCATCTCTTAACAACACCCTCAGCATCGATAACAAGAGAGGAGCTGTCGAGTGCCAAAGGGCCCTAGTTATAATCGCTCGCTGAAAACCTTTCTTTTTGGATCCAAACCTGCTTTTTAAACATAAAAACTCTTTGGCTGTGTTTTAGGCAGAGAATATTCAGAGGGTTTTCTGGCTTACTCCACCACGAAACGCTCTGCAGCTTCGTGATGCATGGGGGGGCCAAGGGGCGATGGACGCTGGTGCGCGTCAGGAATGCTGGCTGCGCACTCGGCAAGCGGAGAGGGGTTGTTTTAGGACAAGCTGACAGGCCCTTGGCTTGTTCTGCTGCTCTCGAAAAATGTAATTCTAATTCTTGGCACCTTTTTCCAGGAGGATAAGGAGCGAGAGCGCGGTGGAGCCTGCTCCCTCTGCCCTTGGAAATGGGCTTTTACCCAGCGGCAGAGCTGGCTCGGGGCAGGAACGACGTGCTCTGTCCTACCCCCGGTTTGGTGAATCGAAAGCAGAAATTAGTGGGGGAGAAGCAGCGCGGGATGAAATGGCCTAAACCACCTCCTCGCAGTCCTGACCTAGATCTAGTTACTCCTTGGTCACCTTAGAGCTCTGACTGGCATCTTCTGCCAGTGTTCAGCCCAGCTTCTGCTCGCCTTCATCCCAGCCAACGACTGGCAGCCCCTGTAATCCTGCACCCGGTACCTTTTCCTGCGGGATGCAGGGGAGGAGCGAGCACTGTCCTCTGGCAGTGCCGAGCAGCAGAGGAGGAGCTGGGTGGCAGATGTGGGATTGCCCAGTGCGTGGTGCCTCCGCCGCATCCCGAGGGCTTCCCCCCGGGGCTGCAACGCCCACAGCACCCCACTCCAGCGCATGCTGGCAGCGGGTTTGTCCACTGCCTTGGCACTTTATCATGTCCTCTGCTGCACGGTAACGCTTCCTAGGCTTGCCTTTGAATGACCTGCTCTGATCGCTGCCCTGACGAGGGACGGGGCTGATTTCTCTCCTCCCTGCGCTGTTCCCCAAGGAGCAGCAGTGATCATTTCTGCCTTCTGATCTCCGCGTTGGATGCCGTCGTTCCCCTGGCTGCTTAAGAAAGAACCATTGCCTAGTGCAAATCAAGCCGTCCCACGTGGTTACGCGACCAAACCAAGCGCAGGCTTTTATTTCAGGCTGCTTTTCAGGTCTGCGTTATTTTATCTCGTGCCAGCCATCACAGGTATGATGTAGAGCAGATTGCCCCCAGCAGCTAATGTGTTTCTGCCTCAGCAGCAGAGTGGCAGATGTAAACACAGGAACGTTACAGTCTTTCAAACACTAAAAGCTACTAAAGAATAGGCAGGTATGTGTATATAAATACATAGTGTGCATTATATTAATGGCTTTCAATATATTTGGAGAGGGATTTGTAAATTCATGCATCCATGAATGTTTCATGTGTATATACTTTTCCACAGGTTTAAGTAATTGAGAAGCCTACAGTTTTTCATACACACACACACACACATATATATGCTGCCTCATATACTTGTAAGCTTATTTTTTTCAAAGGCTTCTTCTAGCTTTGCAGTTCAGTGATCCTGCCTTCAGCAGCCACACGTAGAAAGGCTTACAGTCTCGAGCAAAGCTAAATATTGATTTGAGTTGATCTGGGTGCACTTGGAGACATCACTAGTGTTCATGAATACAGCATAATCGCTGATTGGAGTGGGGAAATTTCATCATAAAGGCCCCAAAAGGGAGGTTTATTATTGCTTTCTTCCAAATGCCTGAATTTTATTAGCTTCAGTCATTCTTGGCAGGGCAGTGGAATGGGATTTTATAGTTAGCAAAGGAAAAGTAAACACAGTAATCATTTCACAACCCTGTGCCTGCCAAACCAAGATGGAAATTCCAGCCTTGGTGGGAAGCTGCTGCTTTGCTAACAGATAATAACAAATTCACTGTGGGCTTATTCTTGCTATGGGAGCTGAGGTGTTCGGAGTCTTTTTTCTGTAACATCTTGGCCTGGAGAGGCAGGGATGCTTCAGGCTTTTCTGCAGGAACAGCCTGGGCAGAGGTTTGCAGTTTGAGCGGCTCCCACAGCCATTTGCAGTTAGAAATGGTGCTTTTGCCCTGAGCCTTCAGGAGCTGCTTTATCCTGCGCTCTTGTCGGTATTTGGTCTTTCCTTGGTCAGTCTTGCTCTGATCGCAGAGCGGAGTAATGCTTGAGGAGTGTCGCGCTTGAGACGCCGTGATGGTCCCTACGCCCTGAGACCATCTCTACCTGCTGAATCGGGGAGGGGGGGGAATATTATGGCAAAAAAATTCTCCAAATAAATCCAAAACTTTCATGACAGGTTTGTTTTGTGTGTTTTTCTGGGCTTGTCGAGGCGGAGGGCTCGGCTGCCAGCTTGCGTCGGGACCAGCACAAAAAAAAACCACGTCGCGCCGGGCCCACCCCCCGCCTGCGTTTCCTGCTGCTGGGGGACGTTGTTTCCTCCCCCCTTCCTGCCCCGCCGGCCGTGGGGATGGCGGTGGGGATGGCCGGCACTGCTGCCCCCCCGTCTGCCGCCCCTGGGGCTCAGGATGCGGCCTCCTGACGGAAAAGCAGGCGGAGCAGCAAAGGAAATGGCTACTCAAACAAGCGGCGAATGTCGAGGCACCCCCTTCCACGTGTCTGCACAATTATTAGAACAATAAACCATTGAACGCAGCCGGCGGCTGGCTCTGATTGATGGTGCAGCTGATGGTTGCTTTGTACCGCCCGTGCTCCCCTGTCAGCACGTATCCTGCACGCGGCGGCGTGCCGTGCTCGCTGCTACACCCGCCTCTTGCAACGCAGAGAGATGCCGGGGCCGTGCCCCGTACCCCCGCGTGCGTCCCGGGGTGTTGTCGTAGCACGGCTGCTTGTGGGGTGCCTGGGGTCGTGCCTGCTGCCTATGCTTTGTGTGTCGGGGGGCTGCCAGGTGGCTGGTGGGGGCCTCGGGCAGTGGAGGGGCAGGCGG
>NW_009189508.1:112230-117568 GCF_000690835.1 Fulmarus glacialis
CGGTGCTTTGCAGGGTGCAGGGCCAGCACCCGCTTAAAAGGGAGATGCCAAAATGAAGGGGGAGTTAAACAGGCTTCAGTGGTCGTCAGGGACTAAAAGCTTCATTAAAAGACAAGCTGTTTTAAGGGAAGGGCTTCCCCTCCCCGTTCTTTATGTTGGTTAAAAATTTTTCAAAAGCATTGAAGCAGCTGTGAGCCTTGTTTCACGCTTAAACAAGTTTTCCAGTGCAGCCACCTTGAAATGGAAGTCGGATCGGCTTGGATTCCTGATGAAAAAGTTGCTTGTTTTTTTTTGTCTCAGCCGGTGAAGTTCACAGGTCAGATTCACCAGTGACCCCCATCTGCTTCCAGGCCGCTCAATTCGGATCTCACGTGCGTGTTTGAGTCTCGCAAGTCACGCCTGCATGTGTACTGAGATGTTCTGATAGAAGGAAAGATACTGATAAAAATTGAACTTTTGGGATCTTACTACATTTTGGGGGCAGGGGAGGTCTTTGGAGTAGTACAATTAAGTCCGGTTTTCTTGCAGTCTTAGAATTTCTGGTTTTTACAGATGAGATGTATTTGATGTCGCACTTTATATACCTGAGAGCACAGCTAGAACGAGCCTATACATTAAGCGACCCTAAAGACATTAGAGCAATGAAGTGGCATGCAGTTGGCGAGGGGAGCTCAGTGGATTGCTGTAGGAGCAGTAACTTGTGTTTTTCGAGCCGACACAGTTGGAAGCGGAGCTGCTGGGAGTGAACAGGAGTTCGGTGCTGGGACCCCTCAGCCCGTGCCCCGTGTGCTGGGAGTCCCCAGGGGAGTTGTTGGTGATCCTGGCTTGGTGCAATGGCTCTTGCATGTAAGAGGGGGCTTGGGTTGGTCCCACAACGCACCTCAGCCACCTCTCAAACCATCTTAGCTCTTGCTTGCATTTCCTTGCTCCTTCAAGCTCCTTCTCAGTAGGCAGCTCAACCTCCAGGATTCGGGGAAAAATAATTTGGGTGGTGGTTGTGCAGGGAGAACAGAGGGAGGGAGCGTGAGCAGCCTATAGGTATACCTTGCAGTGGTGGTTAAATAGAGCTGTCTTCATTCATTCCCTTCCCTCCCCTCTAAACCTGATGCCCCTTCAAGCCGACTTCCCGATATTAATACCGTGTGCCGGTCCTGATTAACTCCCTGACAAATCCCCTCTCGACAGGGCCGCCGGGTGCTGCCCTGAATGGACCCCCGCTTGGATTTGCATGGCTGAGGAGTCCCTGCTCGCTCCTCTGCCTCCTTCCTCCTCCCTGGCAATAGGAGGAAATTTAAATGTTTCTGAAGAGCGACATTTCCATTTCAAAAGCTGTTCGCTCAAGTGCGTCTGGAGTGCGATTTCTCTCCCCCCCACTCCTCTCTGAATGGGAGCCTTAGAAGTCTCATTTCCTCTGCTTGATAACACCAGGCTGAGAAGGGCTTTTGTCTTTTCATTTCCCCTCAATTTTTTATTTTTAAATAAGTGAGGCTTTTTAGAAGCTGCTGTGGTGGCTTTTCCCTCCCCCGTGTTTGTCCATGTGCTGGAGGATGCACCTGGTGTCACCCAGTGAATGAGCTGGAGCTTCCTGGGGTGCAGGGCAGGACCTGCTCCCCGGCCGAGGGGCTCGGGGGCTCGGCCGAGGGGGCTCCCGCTGCCCTTCCCTGGCTGAGCAGGCACCAGCCTGGGAGCACCCTTTCTGGCACCCCGCTAAGGCTCCTGCAAGCAGAGGAGCTGGGCACATCCAAGCTGAGGAGCGATGCGCTGCTTTTCCCGGCCATCCCAAGCAGGGGCTTACGTGTCCCAGCACCCATGGACAGCAGTGGGTGTGGGTGGTGCTGAGTCTGGCTCAGGATCTCGCCCCGTTTTTGCAACACAGGACGCTTCAATATCTTTAATCATGCTGACTTGTTGCCCGCCTGCTTTTTGGCTGGTGTAGCTATGCCAGGTGGGGTGAAATTGTTTTCTTTTAATGCGATGCTTAGTGGAGGGCAGATGCAAGCGGATGCAGTTGCCTGGCTCCCACCTCTGCGGGCCTAACGCATGCTGATGCAGGCACCGTCACACTTGTGCGATGGCATTTGTGCTGGTCCCTTGAGTATTGTAAAAAGTAGGGAATTTTTTCTGCAGAGGCCTTTTTTACAAAAGGCAAACTTTGGCATGCTTTTAGTGTGGCATCTAGGGCTTGAGGGCTTTCTACCTTTTTGAGGACCAGCTGGGATTTGGCAGGGACTATTCCAGCATCCTCAAATCAGAGGGAACATGCCTGCTGGGATTAATGTGGGCCTTAACGCTACATCCCTGCCCAATTGGTGTGCTGGAAAGACTCGGACCTTGCTTTATTGCATGTGGCAGTTGAAAGAGGATGGGTGGTGTTGCAAAAAAATTAAAAAAAAAAAAAAAATGGTGGGAGACTAAAGCTTTGAAGGCATGGAGTAAGTGTTATGTTCCCCTGAGGTGTGTTGGGGTGGGTGACAGGGTGCTTCCCGGGCTGCTGGAGGAGTTTTGGGGGTTGTGCACCGACTGCACCCCCAGGCAGGGGACCCTCCTACCTAAAGAAACTCCCCGAGCAGCAGGCACGGGGAGAAATGCGAAAGGGGAGAGTGACAGTGACATGAGGAAACATGTCACCACATCCCGCGTTTCCGTGGAAGTCCCTGGCAACTATTCAGAGGTTCCTGTGAAAGCTGCCCAAAGTCAGCCGGTTCCAGGGAAGGTGAGGGTGGTTTGAACCCCAGCGACTGGCTGGTGCTGGGAGGAGCGGCGGCAGGCTCTGCGATGAGCTTCCACGTTACCTTTACAGTCTGGTTCTGCGAGGCCGGGAGGTGCTAACCCCGCCGCCCTGGCCGAGCGCCAAATTGGGCAATTAAAAATTTGCCTCCCTGCCTTCGCGCTTAATGTAATCGCAGGCGTTTTTCACAGTTCGCTCCTTTTTAAGAGACATCAAACAAGCGCTCGCCTCCCTCGTATTTTCTTCGCATGCCTCCCGAGCGTTTCGGTGAGCTCAGGGCAGCCCCCTCCTTTTGGCCTCCGTAAACCCGAGGGATGTCTTAGTCACTCGGGTTGTGGTTTTGAATATCCTGGTGCAGGATTTTGATGTGCTCTTAAGCCGATGTGTTATGTGCCTGGTGCCTTCTTCATGCAACCTTTGCCTCCCCAGCGCTGTAATTTTGTGTTTGTTTTCCATCGCTGTCAGCCAGCGCTGTTCCCCAAAGAAGCGGTTTTGCTCCTCAAACCGAGGCACCGATGCTTTCCTCCTGGCTCCGGCCGCGGGATGAGCCGGGTCCCTGCTGCGGCGCGGGAGGAGGCTGCGGGCAGGAGGTGCATGACAGGCACTGCCCCACCATCATCCTGCGCCTGGGCTCTGCGAGGGCTGGCAGAGCGGGGGCCGTGAGGGGCTCCCGTGCCCGCTTGTCTTCCAGGTTAGCAGAAGCCCTGCTTGTTTCAGCAGACAGGTTTGGGTTTGCGGAGGGGAGATGGGGATTTGCGGTTGAGGTGGTGTGTTACAGGGATGATGCTCTTCTCAGCAGCACGTTGTCGGGTGCAATGTCAGCACAGGTGAAGTGATGGTCTGGGTGGTTGCTGGGTGGACATACTATTAAAAGAACACTAAAGTTGTAAATGGAGGAGTAGAAGAGCTTGCTGCTCTGCAGGCTTCCCTAACAACCTTAATTTGTCCTCCCCCTTATTTGCTGAAAGCATCAGGACACTGTCTTTGCTTTACGTGACCCTCCGTTCGGTGCCCAGGACGGCCTCCATCTCATGCCAAACAGGTTGCTGGCTATTCTACTTCATCCTTATCATTTGATGGGGGGTCTCGGGCTCTACCTGCTGTCCAAACCACGTCTCCTGCAGCTATTTGCAGCTCTTTTAGGGCACTTGTTGCTGTTGGCCCGGAGCGTTCCACACATGCTGGTAAGGTCCATCCAGCTCAGCCCTTTCCTTTCCTTTGCAGGAGTACGGGCAGAGCACGGTACCTGACCTGGAGCTCCCCAGGACCCCACTCCACTCGCTTGCTCGATTCAAAGTAATTTCCCCTAGGCAAGCACCAAAATGAGATTTTTATTAAATTTTTCTTTTTCTAACTTGGACGCTTTTTCAGAGTTAACAAAAGGCAAATCGCTGGCACAGAGCAGTCTTGCCAGATGTATCAACTGCGCCAAAGATGCTCAAAGAAAAGGTTCCCAGAATCTTTCTGAACATTGCAGAAAGGCATATTTTCCTGTAAACTTGTTCTTGGAAGTGGCAGAGTTGTTTTGGCGGAAATTTACTATTTAGGAAAAAAAAAAAAGCCTAAAAATGCCTAAAGCAAATATTCAGCATGGAAAATTTCAATCCAGACAGTTAATGTTTTAACAAACTTAAGGTCAACTGAAAATCCAGTGATGCAGAATAGGCAACGTTGGGCAATTCTTAATGAGAGGTGGAGCAATTAGCTCCTCTTTGTAATGAGTAGATGGGTAGGTGAGAATTCATCACTACTGTGAAGTCAGTAGGGAACGTATGTGTTCAATGCAATTATTATCCACTAATGGGGAAATGCAAGAAGGTAATGAAAGGCACAACATCCATTTGTCGGTATAATGCCTTAGGCTTCGGTGGGAGTTTGCCTGAGTAAGGTTTTCCACGTTTGACCCGTTATTCCAGGCTACCTCTGAGTCCATAAGCCGTGTTTGCTGCCGCTTCTGTAATATCCTGCGATCCTGAGGTCCAGAGGCAGCGTCTGTTAAGGATAATACTGTGGAACGGCTTTTTTGAGCACAAGCAAGTTTTGCAAGACCAGATCCTAGGTTTTGGTTAGTGCATTTAACTGTAACACTCGCTGGCGAGGTTTTACCACCCTCGTAAATCTGCTGGTGGGGGTGGGGAGGGAGGGTCAGCATTTGGTACTGGTTTTGCAATTAAATTGCTTCAAGCTGTTGAAACATTGGGGAAGTTTTTTGACCTACTTTCGTGCAAGCTTAGAAATTGTTGGGATTTTTTCTGCCCTGGCTGCGTGGAATTCAGCTGGATTACAGGGGAAAGGAATTTCGTAGGCCTTCTCATAAAGTCACAGATTTATTTTAAAAAAAAAAAAAAAAAAAATCAGCTTTGTCTTCAGACAGCTCCTCGGTCTCCAGCTTCATGAATTCCTGTGAGAGCACGTACTGGGCTGCATCCAGTGAAAGCGATCCCTGTTTTCCTCGTCCCCCCCTTGCCTGCACGTGCCATGGAGCATAGGGACGGAGGAAGGAGGTGGGTGATGCCTTGGTCCCACACGTGGCATCCCCCGGGTGCACTGGTTGGTCTTGCACGGGAATGCCCGCGTGCTCGTGGCTGGGGAACAGCACCGTAGGTGCTC
>NW_009189508.1:117626-123840 GCF_000690835.1 Fulmarus glacialis
TTCGGGAGGCTGCGGGGATGCAGCCCAGCCAAGAGCCAGCAGTGTTTAAGAATTAAAACCCTATTTGAAGGGTTGGGCTGCTGAAAGAGCCATTAGCACAGCAGATGGTCACGAACAAAAGAATTGCAATAACTCGATGTACTTTTCACTGCTCAGGCTCTCTGACTTCGTACTTGTGCGTCTCCCTGGGGAAACGAGACGTTAGTTTTCAGCCCCTTTGACTTCCCCCCCCGTCAGTGCCGTCATCTTGGGGCTGCTGATACGCTGGAATGTGTTGGACACTTTTCCAATTAAAAAAAAAAAAATTCCTTTGGTCTTTATTTGGCCCAATTAAGACTTTTATATGCCTGTTTTTGCCTTAAAACTTGATGGATGGAGGTGTGAGGTGTTGGCTCTCCTGCTTGGTTTTTGTCCCGGGGTGTGTGGGAAAGCCCCGGGGCTCTGCGTCCGCTGGGGTGTGCGATGCTGCTCAGCCACCGGTTCCTGGACGGGGAGGCCGAGCTGCTGTCTCTGCCGTGTAGCGCAGCCTCACGCGGACGGCGTTTTGGGAGTGTTATTAGTCGGTGGAGTTCAGCGGTGTGCACTGGCTCTGCACTGCCGTGAGGGGCTGGGGTGATGGAGGCATCCTCGCAGGCAGGCCACCCCGCATGTGTCTGCCTTATCACAAGCCCACCCTTTGTTCATGGTTTTTTTTTTTAAAAGGGGGGATTAATTTGAGCAGCCCTGACCCATCCTGCCTGCTTTGGCAATCTTCTCCAGCCCGCAAGGACATAAGATGTGCGAGTGGGCAGGAATTGGAGATACCACCTCTTAATCCCTCCCGGTGCTGCAGCAGCAAATGCTGCTGCCGGCTGATAGTTAGAAAGTGAACAGGCTGTGGAAGAGGTGACGTCGGCATCCCCGAATCTCTGTCCTGGGCTTGGGGGAACATCACTAATGATCTGGTTTAGAAAGGCAGAGAGAGACCAGGACTTACCGAAGATGATATATAGGGCAAACACCGTGGTGCCGTGCTAGAGATCCTGAGGGTCGTCCCAAGCAAGCGGCTCTGTTCGCTTGGTACGTGCTCGTGCCGCGCAGGCACTGACTGGGGGTGTGGAGGCTTTGAAGCCTCAGCAGTGTCGTCTTGAAGAGGCAGCCGGTGCGGTCAGAGGATCAGAAAGGTCAAAATGCATTTTGCAGCGAGAGTTAGGTGCGGATGGAGTAGAGCTACTGCTCTGCTGGCTCCTGAGGGTGGGAAGGAGCTGAGAAAAATTACCCTTCACAGAGGCTGGGCTGCCATGTGGCACAGACGCCCTTCTCCATCCCACCAGCTCCCGCGAGCTCCCTGAGAGCATTGCGAGGTGGTTTGGTAACGCAAAATAAGGAGGAGGCGATGGTCTGGTGCAGGTTCCAGCATGTCCTGGGACCAGGGTTGGGGTTCCCACTGTCTTTTCTCTTGTGGACATGGATGCCAGCGTGCCTGAAGGCAGGGACGTCAAATTTACCCGGAGGTTTACTTGCTCTTCAAGGCATCGACGGGCAGTTGGCTTATCCTTTTCCTTTCCCCTCTTCCTCCCATGTCTTTTAAGCCACAGCCTAGTAGCGTGTAGCAGGCTTGCTGTGTTAATGTTATCTATGTTAGGAAAGAAAGCGTGTAGAAGAAACCCACCCCCAAAGCCTGGCCTTGCTCTTTGATAGACTCCTCGGTGATAATTGTTTTCTTCAGTGCCAGCATCCCCTCTTGCTGCGGGAAGCTTTACGCAGCCTCTGTCCCCCGCTCGCCCACCCTTGTTATCATACAAATCACATAATAATAAGGCCAGGGATAAACAGGAACTACAGTAGCTGTTAGCCGTGTATAAAAACAAATCACATGGAAACAGTATAATTACTGAGAAAATATCAACTTGAGTAATGCAGTAATTGTTTTCTTCCCTCCAGCAGATTTATTCCAGCTCTCCCGGCTCATGCTGGTTTCAAAGTCTGTGACTTCACGTTAATGAGAAGAATTTCATGTTTCACACTGCACTTGTTCAGAGCCTGGGTATGATACTATCCGAAGCAGAGGAATATGTTTTGAGCGGCTTCTTGAGAGTGCTAGGAAACAGAGCACTAGTTAAAATATTTCTATCTATTAGAGTCCACCCAGGCTCTGGCTGGGCTCTGGTCTTTGCAAACCTCTTTTCAACCCATTTTTGTGATTTAGAAGAAGGGCCTCTTTGTGCCTTGTGTAATTCCGGGAGCTCTGCTTTTTGGACTTCACCATTGCATGGGCAAGATTTTTTTTTGCCGTCAGTTTTGGTTTTTCCTTCCTCTTGCTGCTTGTCATTTCCTTTATTTATGAGAGGTGCTTGTGAAATGACAGTGACCGGTTATTTGAGGTCCAGGGACATTGCCTCTCTGTTTTCCTATAATCATCTCCTAATACCAGACGATGATGGCTTTTGCGCTGTGACTTGTAGCTATTCCCCTTACTCAGCTTTGCTGCTATTTTACTTCAGATTCTGTAAGGTTAAAAGATAAAAATGTATCAGAAACCAGGTTTCCAAAGGGTTTTGTGCCAAGTGGGAGTTTAAAGATGCCTTGTCTTGCCTGTTGGCGGATGTGAGATAGCGTCTCTTGTTTCACGTGCACAGAGAGAAGCCTTTCTCTCCTGCATTTTTGGCAGGTATCTTGCTTTCCTTTAGAAAAACCTGCCCACCTACAAGCCACTGCCACTTCCCATTCCCATGCCTTAATCTGAATGAGATTTTATGAACACCTAATACATCTTTTGCTTCTTGTGGTTGTCCTGCTCCTCTTGGCTTGAAAAAAAAAACCAAAACCACCAAAAAACAAAAAACAAAAAAAAAACCCCACCCCAGTTGTTGAGAACACAAAGCCTTCCCACTGCAGCAGACTGACCAATTTTGGTGTCTTAATGCTGGGGAAGTAAACCAAGACAGGAGCTGCTCTTTGGGATTCTCCAGAAACCTTTGATGTTCTTCTAGTTTCTCTTCTGAACGGATGCTGGAAACAACCAGCTTGGCTTTCCGGTGCCTCCATGCTCTTAGGGCTGGATGAGCCCCACGCGGGACAGCGAGGAAAGGGTTTCAGATTGCTCCTTTCCTTTCTGTCCCTTGATGGCAGCAGTGTGAAGGGCGTTGATGCCTCCAGCCTGCACCCAGCAGCGATTCCTCCCTGGCTGGCTTGATGTCTCCTTCAGCTAGAACAGGGTTTAGCAGGGGAGAGGAGGAAGAAGGCGCCAGTGAAGGATGCTGGTGTCCTGGGACATGGCCACTTTGCTTGGAAACGTCCTCTTTTGCCCCCCCTTGTTCCAGCTTTGCTGTGGACATGTTGCCCATCCCTTACGGAGGGGAATGGGGCAGAGCTCATCTCAGCACAGCCCCACCAGGCAGGGACTGCCTTTGAAGCCAGGTCCCCTGCGGCTGTGCCGGGCTGTGGGGGCAGCCTCCCCAGGAGGGACCTCACCGTGCTTCATCTCCACCAGCAGCAGGGTGGAGGCCACCCTGCATGGTTCTGCTTCCCCCTAAGCAGATGCTTTTGAGATGCTGAGCAGTGCAAAGGTGGCATCTGCAAGCTCACCACGTTTGGTGTGAGCTGCAACACGGCCAGTGAACAACCCAGGGCCATCATCCATGTGCCTTGCTAGCCGGAGGAGCACAGGGAGGTCCAAGGCATCTGAGTGCCACTGAGCTCCATCGTGTCACCCTTGCCCCCGCAGGAGGACCAGCCCGGGAAGAGGGTCAGTGGGTAGCCCTGGCTGCTCGCCGGTGGCCATGAATCAGCACGGAGCGGAGGGCGCTCAGCACCAGAACAATGTCGGCTTTGTCCGCGGGTGCAGGGCTGCTGTAATGAAGGTAGCAAAGTTGTGTTAACTTCCTGGCTTGTTCGCCGCCCCCATTCCCTCCCCCCCCCAGCAGCTGCAGCGTGCTGGCTGCCCAGCCTGGCAGCAGTTTACAGTTACAAACCAAGCCTCAGCTCCTCTTCGTGCTCCCTCCAGGAAAAGAAATCCATCCACTCACTAAGCAAATGAATAGATAAACTTTTAATTAAGGTGTTGGGTAGCTGCCAGAGAGGAGCATCCTGGGTCAGGTTAGGCTGTTGGTGTGCTGTGATCCCCATCTGCGTGGCTGATGGCTATTAAACAGCTACTTCATCCCAGGTGTGTTCATCAGTGGGGGTTGACCTCATCCAAGCATGCAACTTGTGTTCGCAGGAGATGGGCTCCTTCGTTTGGAGCAGGAGAGGTGAAGGGTGGTGTGCAGGTGAGGCGTCGTGGCTCCGGGATGTTCCCGGGATACCAGCTCGTTGGGCTCAGCAAAGTCGCTGCATTGCTGAAGGAGGAGCTGAGTGTTTTGATGTGTTTTTCCTCTGCTTCTAGCTCATGGTTATTAGAGCTGCTCCCTGTGATGGCCACGGAGGTTATGCTGATCCGTCCGGTTTCTGATTTGAAGGGTCTTGTTGAGCTGAGAGCTTCTTTACCTGGAAGCTAAAAAGCTGCTTTTTATCAGTTCGGTCTATTTTTATCTCAGCTGACCTCGCCTTTCCCCATTCTCTTCGTTTTTGGATGGATGCGTTTGACATCTGACGGTCAGAGCTCCCCCCAGAATTTAACAAGAGATGGAGGAGGACCTCCATGAAGGAGGTGGGGGTCCTCTCTTCTCCTGGGGGCTGCCCTCATAGCCCCTTCTTGTTTGGCATGGTTAATGGCGCTCTTCTCTCTAGCATGGCCATGGCTGTGTCAGAGGAGGACACGTCTGTGGCTACCTCATTTCTGTGGAGAAGGTGAGCTGGCTGCTGAGATGTGGAGTGACAGCGCTTCCAGAAGCTCCTGAATATGGATGCATTTATTGATCCTGTAGGAATGCGGGTAGCATTGAAGGTGGTGGGAGCCTTCGAGGTTTTGGCAGCAGGAAGAGCTGCTGTCATGTCCACAGGAGACTAACCTGGTGCTCTCTGGAGAAGCTGGAGGTTGTGGAGCTCTGCGGTGATGTGATCTGGCAGCTGGTACTGCTTAGTCTAGCAGGTTTTTTGAGGGATGTGTGCGTCTCAGAGGGCTGGGAATGGGCCAGGTTGCTGTGGCAGCTGGCGTGGGAGGATGAGAGGAGGATCCAAAGTCTCCTGGGAAGGAGCTGACCTGGTTGTTTTGTGCTCCCTAGGATCGTGGCCTGCCTGGCAAACTGGAGCCCGTGTCACCTGTAAGCCCAGCTCACCCCGACGCCGAGCTGGACCTGCTGCCGGCCCGGCTGTCGAAAGAGGAGCTCATTCAGAACATGGACCGCGTGGACCGCGAGATCACCATGGTGGAGCAGCAAATCTCCAAGCTGAAGAAGAAGCAGGTAAGAGGCTGTGGTCTGGAGGGGAGCATGTATCCTCGCTTTTGCGTGCTGCCTTACACCCCTCTTTGCCCATGCACATCCACAGAGGGGAAGTGGCAGTGCCAGTGCCACCAGGATGGTCTGTGTCTGTGCTCCCTGTCGCGACATGGGGCGGGTGGGGCTGGGGCCGCAGGCTGGACATGGGGCGGTTGCTGCTGTGCCAGCAGTCTGGAGCTGGAAGTTGTTGCAAGATGAGGGAGCATTGGAAACTTGGTTTGTGGGCTCTTTTGCATGTCAGAGTACCTTAAAGGGAGAAAAATCTGTCCTCGATGAGTTGCCCATGGTCATGCAAGCACTTAGTGGCAGAGCTGGAAATGCAGCCTGAGTTGCCCGAGTCGTCCGTACAGCCCAGTGTTAGCACAAAGTCTTTTCTTTTTCCTTTCCAGCAACTGCTTCTCCCCAGCACTGTTGCTGCCGCTATTGTAGTACTGGGCTGTTGAAAACATTGCTGCGATGTCCTAATGGCCCTTTCTGTGCATCCAGCGCTCTTCTCCGGGACTTTGCAGCTCTGCAGCCGTGAGCAGTATCTGGTCCAACTCCGGTCAGGGCTGTGCCTGAGCCGGGGATTTGAATCTGATCTTCTTGGTTAGAGCTTTACCCCTGCAGAAGAGCACTCCCCAGCAGAAGGATTGGCGGCTCAATGTTGCCATCTATACAATTACCATAAACCCATTAAGAGATTAATATGACAAAACCTTGGGGGATGTCTGTGAAAAAACCCACAGACTTAAAGGCTTTCACTTCCTAAAGCAAACCACTTCTCTCTGCCTCTCTTACCGGTTGTCTTATTTCCTTTGCTTGGGGCCAGTTTCTAAACTCCCTGATGGCTGCTAATCCCAAACTGCCCGAGA
>NW_009189508.1:123881-139211 GCF_000690835.1 Fulmarus glacialis
AACCTCTAACTGGGCTGTCGGACAGGGCCAGTGCTCCTCGAGAATGAGCATGCAGTTGACCTTCCTCCCCATCAGATCTATATTTTCCCATACCAGATACTATCCCTTTCTTTCCTGCAAGACAAAGCAGGATGTTTTGGTTTTGTTTTCAGACAATATGGTTTAATTAATGCAAAGGACCTTTTTTTTTTTGTGTTACTTTTTATCTGCCGAGGTATCAGAGTGCTTAGGGAGGAGGGAGCCAAGAGGGGACAGAAGCAGCTGTGCTGGGGGTGTGAGGAAGCAGCCCTGTGTGCTGGTTCGCAGGGACCAAAGGAACATCTGGAGCAATGGAAACCACAGAGGTTCCTCTTGTTGGGTTTGGTGGGAGCTGGGTGAAGCCAGCCCTTCCCCTTTCCCTCCTTAGGAAGCTCATACAAAATGTTGGGGTCCTCTCACACCTGGCAGTCTGGCTGCTGGTCCATGTTTATAACTCACTTTAGAGGAAGGAGATGCGAAAAGTGGTCATTTCCCACTCTGGAGGGGGGCTTCCAGAGCGGGAGGACTGACAACTCTGCCGATCCACTGCCTGACTTTTTTCGGAGATGCTGAGGAGCTGCTATTGAAGCTGACGGGAGCAGCATATGCTCCTTGACGTTAAAATCAAGCTGTCCTTCCGTAAGGAAATGGGTTTTTTATTGTTGGCTGCTTGGTTGCTTTATTTCTTCCCTCCGAATGAATTTTACGATTCTTCCTCCCCACAAAAATGCTCTGCTGAGTGGGGAAGAAGGTGAAAGTGGCTGTTGGCAGTAAAAGCATCCCCTCCCCTTTTTTTTTTTTTTAATAATTTTTTTTTTTTTTTTTGGCACATGGTGGTAAAGTCATTTGGCAGCAAATCCCACCCCCCCAACATGGCCTCCTTTCCCCTCCGGCAGGATCCTTCCCCAGCCCGGTCCTCCGGCAGAGCTGGCACATCTGGGAGGAAGCATTTTCAGGGGGGTGGGGGGAGTGGTCCTGTCGGAGATGCTCCGGGAACGTTTTGTCCATCTGTGCATCTGAGCTGTCAGCGCAGGAGAAAGACGAGCGAGGGAAAGCAATCAGCCTGAAACAGATACCGCTCCTGCAGGAACAGGCGGCGGAGCAGGGGAGACATTGTACGCAGCCGGAATATCCTAATGCTTTTCCCCTCTGTCTTTGGGAGGCCTTCTCAGGGTAATTAAATACATTTGTATGGAAAGGCTGTGCAAGAAAAACCCCAACCAACCCCAATCCACCACCTCTCTTTTTTCGGTTGTTCCAGAAATGGCAAGGAAGGCTCTGCCTGGGCTTTGCAAGAAGCAAACGTCGTCAGCAAGCTGAGAAACCTTCCCCAAACCTTGCGCGCCCCTGGCAGAAGGCCACCTCTATCAGCCATCCCCCGCTCATTCATGCGCCATATGCACTTAAATCTTTCGCTGAGTCCTCTCTCCCCCTCTTCCTGACAGGGAAGGGTAATCCTTATGCATTTATTCCTGGCAGCGGTACTGGGGATCTGAAGGAGAAATAAACTGCTGGGCTGTTCTCCGCAGTGATGCCTGAGCCTCCCTGGGCGCCGAGCTCGGCGAAGGGCTCTCCGGGAGTACAACACTCCCACCTGGTGATGGAGGTGGAGCTGGCTGGCTGGAAGAGCTCCAGGGTTTCCCCTTCCATCTATCTCCTGTCTCAATTCCTCTGTTCTCCCCTTGGCTCTTTGAAAGTGGTTTTCAGAGATGCCCTGTGGCTGGAAGTCCTCTCGTCTCCCCTGGGCAGGTGAAGCATCCCGGTACCCAGATGATGGCTGCCTAACAGAAGGCAGCATGGTAGCTGGGCGCGTGTGTAACGACCTTGGCTTCGTCAGGCAGGTCCTTTCAACCCGGGTATGTGCGGGGATGGGGTCTTCCTGAAATGTCACCCACCTTCCTGCCAGCGCTGCAGGCTCCAGTGGCCCCTCCGCAGCGCGTGGTCCAGCCAAAGGGTGGAGAGGGCACCTCCTTCACTTGGAAACGGGCTGGCCTGTGGTTGCTGTAGGAGCCAGGGCTATGGCTAACGATGGCATCTTGCATCCCTTCAGCATCGCTGCACTGGCTTTCGTTTGGGGAGAGAAGGGGGCTTTCAGGCAGCCGGGAGTGGGGAGAGAGAGAGAGTGTGGAGCCGTCAAGACTGATCTCTCATCCTGCCTTTCTCCCTGTAAAGGTCACAGGCCCAGCCTAGCTTTTGTGGCAGACCTTTAAGAAATCCATTTCATCCGTGTCTGGGAACCCTGACCTATTTTGCTTTGCCATTTCCCACAGCTCCCAGGGGTAGCTGTCGCAGGCTGAACCTGCTGCGGTCAGGTGTGCTGCCTGCAGATCCTGCCCGCATCCTTAGCTCTAGATCTGGCCCTTTAATAACTGTACAGTGTTACACCACAGAGAGTACAGTTTAATTCTCTACTGTATTTCAGCTATAATTAGATTTGTATTTTTCTTTTAACGAGCTGCTTTTAATGAGCCTCCACTTACTGGCAAACTTTCATTTCCTGATACGCCATCAAATCCTCTTGTCTGAAATCACTTACAACACACCCGACCGCTTTGCAGAATTTTTGTGGGTTTCCAGAACAATGTAGCCAAGTTTCTGACTTTTTTTTTTTTTTTTTACCCAAATATTTTCCCCAAGAGAAGTAGAGGATTTGACTGATCCCTTTTGTGGTGGAGTTTTTGGAGTTTATCACGTGGGAGCGAGGGTGTGTGATGGGGTGCCTTGGCTGATCCGAGGACAGTGAGCAAGAGCAGGCAGGTGCCTGGAAGTGCTGCTTCTGCGCCAGGGCTGATGCTGAGAACTGTTTTGCAGCCTGTGGTTTCAGCCATGGCTTCTCGAAGAGCTCTTGTCCCCTTTGCAAGGCGCTGTGATTTGGGCCACCTGAGAAACAGCCGTGGTTGAGAAGAGAAGGGAGGTTTCAGGCTGTTGCATTCATGGTTGGAGCCTTTGGCGTGTGCCGCAGCGGCACAGCTCTTTGTGGGCAGGGAGGGATGGATCCCCGCGATGCCGGGGAAGGTTCATCCCCTTCCTGGGTGCAGGTGGTCCAAGCTGGCCGTTTCCTAGCAGTCCCCATGCGTGGCTGGAGTAACCCCTAGGTTAAGACCCTGACATGGGCACACTGATGCCAGCGTGCGGAGCCCGGGCTGTCCTGCTTCTGCCAGAGCCTGCTCCCCAGCCGGGACGGTGCTCAGCCATCTGGCTGGCGATGGCGGCTTTTTTTTTGGCTATATCTCGGTGTTCCCTATGCTGCTGCTTTTCCCCGTATATGAAAAGATGTCCACCCGTGGGGAGGTGGAACATGAGTGGAGTCCACAGCATGGGGTTGCTTCATCTGTTGAAACACATTTAATTTAAGGGGTGTGAGTTTTCTCAGCCAAGCCAGTAGAGCTATCTGGGTGCTTAAGTGTTTTCTTGGACTGCATCCTACAGCCCTACTGTTGCTAAAGGTGTCATCAACAGGAGCAGAGATGACCTGAAGGAGGAATAGGTGCCCACCTTCTTCTGGGACCACCAGACACTGCTGTCTCTGGGAGGACAGTGGTGTGCTCGCTTCTGGTGCAAGCTGATAGCTCTCAATCCCAGGTGCATTTTCCCTCTAGTAAGAGAATCATTCGATTTTCCCCTTGCTTCAACAAGGGATGCCTTAGCTGCAGGAAAAAAAATACAAAGATTTGGAGATTCAGAGCCGAGCAGTGAAAAAATCACAGGCGCTTTTTGACAACCGCTCCCTCTCCCGTGCCTGTGCTGCCCCGCAGCTGCCGTGCGCAGCCTGCGCTTTCCCTCCTCGCAGGGAGCCGGTGGCCCCAGGAGGAGCCTGGAGGAATCTGTTATTTCCTCTTTCGGCTGAGCAGTTCCTCAAACTTACTGGAAGGGCTCCGATGTCTCCTGCCTCGCACCCGTGGGAGAGCCGGAGGCGCAGGTCGTACGTCAGGTATACCCGCTGACCACACTGATATTCAAAAGTGCTTGCTTAAAGCCGCTACTTTATAATTAAAGTTTGTCGTGGCCTGAGCGGCTCGCAGATGGGTAGGAACGCATTAAAAGATTAGTGATCTCTAAAGTTGCATATGGGTGCGCTGCCTTCTGCTTTCCATCTCCCAGGGGGGTAGTTGGCGTTCAAGCCAGCTTTGGGGCTGGGTGCACTTCACTGCATGTGTGGTGGGGACGTGGTGGACACGCTTGTGGAGCAGCTCTTGGGGTCCTGGATGTTTCTGCTGTGAGCGGGAGTGAAGCTTGGGATGAGACACACACCTTGGGTTGCGTTGTCCCAGCGCAGGCAGACAGGAGGGGATGGTGTGGTGTGTTTTTGCATGCAGCTGCTGCACCTCAAAGCCTAGATACCATGAAACGTGGAGCTCCGGCAATGCAGTAAAGACAGTAAGAAAGTAGAAGAGCCAACAAAACGAGCTTCTTGGCACTGTTGTCTCTGAGGGCACGTCACCCAGGTGATGGCCGTCCACCCCTACTGGGCTTTCTCTAGTTGGAACCTGGACTGACTTGGTGGTTTCAGCTCAGGACAGCTTGTCCTGTGTGAAGGGAGGAGAGGAGTGAGTCTCAAAGTCACCTTCCCAGGGGAGTGTGACGGCTGATGGCTGGAAGGTGGCTCATGCTGTGCCGGTGCCCTCAGCAGCTCTTCCTGTGCCTGCCAGGACAGCCGGAGCCGCGTGGTGTGTACTTGGGCTCTCCATGAAAGTTCACCAAAGGGTATCTTGGTGGCCCATGTCTGAGCACCGTGCTGTCCTCTGCAGGGAGTCCTGTAGCTGTTGCTTACCCTCTTGAGAGCTTTGCATCTCTCACCTTGGCCAAGAGGGCTTGCCACATGTCCCGTCGGGCCGACTCTGACTAGAGGCGTCAGGGTTCGCAGTGTTACTGCCTGCTCTGCCGTACTTACTGGCTCATCTGGCTGCATGGTGCAGGGGCGGCCGATGCACAAGTCATTTCATCGAGAACAGTCATCCTGAGGCATCTCCTCCAACCACAACATTGCAAGATAAAGCCAAAGGTGCAGAGCAGCCTTGCTGCTCGCCCCTCGGTCCTCCACCGCTCCCTGCAGCGCGGCAGCAGCTCTGGAAGCAGGTAGCAGCAGGGAGCCGGGCTGGAGCTGCGGTTCCCTTTAAGGATTTCCAGTAAAATCGTTATTTCTAGCCTCAAACCCTTTCCAAGAGGCTCATTCAAGGCAGGTCCTCCTCCTCCATGCCTAAAAAGCACCAACCCACCAGCATGGGGCCGGGTGCCTGGGGCAGGACAGCGCTGCGCTTGCGTGGCAGGGGATGTTACGCAGCTCTCCTCCCTCTCCCCGTCCCTCCACGGCCTGAGCCTGCCCGTGTCTCGCAGGAAGCCGCCTGCCATCGCGGTTTCTGCCTCGGTCGCGGCACCGCAGAGAGTCTCATGTGGAAGGGGACGGCTGCGTTTCTCGCTGTGACTCACCCTCCTCCTCCCCGCTCTCCTTCCACAGCAACAGTTGGAGGAAGAAGCAGCCAAACCACCAGAGCCTGAAAAACCCATCTCCCCCCCTCCTATCGAGTCCAAACATCGCAGCTTGGTGCAGATCATCTACGACGAGAACAGGGTGAGTCTGGAAACGATGGGAGTACAAACGTGCGATCGTGCCGTGTCACCCTGGCCAGGGACGGGGAGGTCGGTAAGGGGTAGGTGGGGGATTCCCCTGGGCGGAGGCCGTGGGAGGTGGATAGATGGAGCCCCGTCATGGATGGTGACGACAGAGGGCTGAGCCATGAGGAGCTCGCTCTGCCGTGTGGATTGAGCACAAATGTCTTCTGAAGAACCTGCCTGGGGGGGTTTCCTGCAATCAGCCTTAGATTTGAAGCTCTCAGGAGATACTTCAGAGCCCTGTCTGTTAAATAGCTTGTTTCAATCTCTCCCCTGGGAGTGAACCTGGTCAAAAGCTGCCTCAAAGGATGGGCTTTGGCATGGTGGGGTGGGCTGCATGGATGGAGGGGGACATCCGTGATGCGCCAGTACTGGCAGGCTAGCTACGAGCTCTCCTGGCTGCCCCTGAGCCCCCCCAGGCTGGAGCAGAAAGGACGTGGATACAGCCACGTTTGGGTTTGTGGGTATTTGACACTGTAAATAGCATTAGCAAAGGTCAGGCTGGCATCCCTGGCTCTGGATCTCTGCCTTGACCGTTCATTTGTTGCACTCAGCCATTGCCTGTAATAGCAGCCTGAGGAGACATGAATTTTGCTGTGTGCTTCGGAGCGATGCTAGGAAATTGAGCCCTTTGGTAGATAATCAAGCATATTCATTTTCATTTAGGTGTTGGATAAAAAGGATGATTTTGCATAAAAGGAAAACTACCAGTCACTAATTATTTTGAATTGCGAGGCCTGCGATTTCACTGGGAGCTGCAGAAATCCAGGTGCCTGACTCCTAAAAAGAAAAAAAAAAAAAAAAATCAATCACATACCCTGCGCTCCCAGGCAGGGCAATTTTCCTGGTTTTCCTTTTTCCATCTGTTTCTCTCCCTGAGCAATAGGAAACCCAACGCCTGCACAGTCTGTTGTGTGAGTGGGTGAAGACTGAGGTCGATGTGTTTGAAGCATTAGCAAGCGCCGGCTGGTGACAGCTTTACAGACACTGGGCTTTGGGGGCAGATGCCGAGTGTTCCTCAAAGCCGTTCTCCCCGTGGCACCACCAAGTGCCCTCTCCAGGGGTCTTGGGCTAGATGTGTCTCCTTTGCAAGGGGTTAGGTTCAAAAAAAGGAGGTCTTGAACATTTTTATTCCTATTCCCTTGAGCCCCATCCTCCTTGGACACTCTTGTGTACCTGGACCACGTTACAAGGGGAAGAAACGGGTGATGGTGCTGAGGCAGGAAGGAAAGGTGATCTTGAGCCACTGCATCCCCAACAGCCTGCCTTGTAATAGTCCCCGTTAGCTGGACCTGGCTCAGGGCTGAGTGTCCTGCCAGACCCTTGTCCTGCTTTGTCACCTTTTGCCTCTGCCCACACCAGCAGCAGGGTCACCCCTTCTCTCCCGTCTCCCTGAGTCTCGCATCACCTCCTCCACAGCAGACACGATCTGCTCTCAAAGCCTTTGCCACACTCAGGGCAGTCCCTCGGGGTTGCTGTCCTGTCCCACGGGTGGTGGCGAAGAGTGCGGAGAGCAAGCGTGGAGTTCTACGTTTCTCCTTGAAAGTGCACGGCCATAATACAGGAACGCTGTCGCATACAGTGCTCAGAGCTGGTGGCATCCATTTGTCAGCGTGCCTGACTTCATTCCAGGTTACGCTGATCCCCGAAGCCAGGCTGCTACCAGGAGTGTTTTGCTATTAACCTTCGCGATAGGGTGCTCTCGTTCCAGGTGGGCGCTTAGCAAGCGAAGGTCACGTCTGACACCAAATGTCTGCGTAATTTCAAATCTGGCTCCGTGTTCGTGTCTGCGTGATCCCTGGGATGGATAAATGATGATTCTTCCCCTGTTCTTATAAAGTCCCCTTGCGAGTAGCGTGTAAGCAAGCCCGTCTGTGGGTAGGAGATTCAAACCAAACAACCCTTCCCTTTTGCTTGATAGAAACCATAGCTGGCTGGAGGGAAGTTCCTCCTATGAAGAAGACATTGTCTGTTGACAGGCAATGGCGTGTCGACAGAGCCTTGCTGGCCGATTGTAACGGCTGAGGCCGGGTGATGGAAGGACCCTTTTAAGTACCATAGCAAGGAGACGCCGAGCTGCGGGCTGCAAGGGGAAGGGTGTGCTGAGCCTTGCTGACAGCATTGCCTTTGTCGTGGCTCCAGTAACGAAGGTGGGATCCAGGATGCAGTTGTCCTAAAGGGCATCCCCGGGCTCAGCTTTCAGTCTCTCACCTCCGTTGGACACATTTGGGATGCCTTTTGGCGATGACTGCTCTTCCCTTTGGGGCCAGGAGGAGGAAAACTGGAAGAGGAAAGGATCAGTTAGGATCGTGGATGGAAAAGGGTTGCTGGTGGTCAGACATCAGGTTGCTTTGGGTGGGTTTGGTGGCAGCAGAGCATCCGGGTGTACCCGGCCGTCTGTTGGATGGGAGAGCCCCGGGCACGGTTGTGCTGACCTGCGGCTTTGCTGCAGCTTAACACATAATTGCAAGGTGAGTTGATAGGAGCCAAAGGGCTGTGAGCCGGATAGAGACATAGTGATCAAGAGTGGAGAAGGTGACTGAGCCAAATTTTAAGCCTTTTCCACCTCTTCTGTGCTGCGGAAAAGCAGTGAAGTTGGATGCCTCGAGGTCTGCTTGCGGGAAAAGCGGCTGTAACGGCTGAGCCAGGGCTCCAGCCTGCACGCAAAGGGAGGAAAAGCCTGATTCTCATCGCTCAGCTTGCGGCTTGCTTGAGGGAGGCAGTGCGCAGTAAGAAATGCAAATAAAAAGAGGATATTTAGGCTTTGGGAAGAGGCGAGAGAGCGAAGCACCCCAGAAGAGCTGGCAAAGCCTGAAATAATCTTTAAAGAGCAATATTGTGGAAGGGGGAGAAAGCCAGTGCTTGTGCCGATGCCAGAGCAGGTGGGAGGCAGTGCTCTTCGTGGAGGGGCTGTCGCCTGGCTCTGGTTTAATTTTTCATGAACCACGGGTCTGTGCTTCACCGAGCACGCGGGTGCCACCGTGCCCGTTCCCACCGCTCCTGCCAGGCTGTGCCGGAGTTACACACTGCGTGCAGTTATACCCCGAACAAAGGAGACACCAAAAATGGTCCATGGGAGAGAGGAGGTTACATGAGGACAGAGCAGCTAGAAACGCCGGAAAATCAAGTTAGCCAGCCATTCTGTGACCTACTTTCCTTTTGGCAATAGCTGTGGCTTTGCAGGGGTGAATGGTTTCTAATTTTAGTTTATGGTTCATCAGGGAAGTCTATATATTTTTCTCACCGCCACGCTGGGTATGGATGAGGGGTTGGGATGCAGGTTGGCACTGGCCTATACCAGATTTTCTCAGAATTCAGGTTTTCTGATGCTAAACGCCTGTCATGCTGGTTTTCCCTCTTGTGACCTATTTAACGCGTACGATTTGAAAAGTTCCTTGGCGTCGGAGGGGATAATTGTGGAAAATGTGACCTGTAATCCCCTCTTGCTACACTCTGCTGGACAAGTAATTGATTTCCAGGAAAAAAAAGTTGACTGTACAGATTCTGCTGGGGAAGAGCGGAGAGAAGCTGCTCTTGACTGCGGTGAAATCCTGTACTGTGAGGCTGGGGTTGCATTTGGGAAGGTTTTAGGAGACTTGGTTTATAGAAAGGCAGTTGGTATTCGTGGTCACTGAGATCCAGGTGCTTCCTGCCCTGGGTATGTGCTGACCGGAGTCACTTTATCTTGTCTCCAAAGATGAGTTGTGAAATTGGACCTGAAAAAGTACCTTTTGGGAGGTGTTTGCAGTATAACACAGAAAACCACATGTCTCCAAGCCAAGATTTCAACTGTGAGTGCAAACTGTAGCATTTCTGATAGGATGTATGAGAATGGAAGTTAACATTTTTGTTACTATCCGTAGACTAAACTGAGAATAAACAGTGGGTAGCATTTTCAAAAGCATCTGAGTCCTATTTTCAAAAGTACTTTTAGTCCTTGAAGAGACAGAATGATGTTTGAAAACAGTGATGGGTGCTAAAATGGCTGAGATCGTTCAGAAGGTGCACTGGGGAGCTCAGAGGCCTGTTTCGGCTGCAGGGTGCACGGGTGCGGGATGGGGTGCATGTGCCAGTCCCCATCACCCCGTCGCTGGGAGTGGGGTGCCGGCAGGATGCTACCTGGGGAAATCGGGTTGTGACGGGTGTCTCGGTTGCTGCTAGAGGCTGACAGCAATGCAGGTGTTGGGGATCTCCTAAATTAAACCCTGTGAGTGACCTTTGGTGTCTTCCCCTGCGGGGTGGAAGCTGATCCCTGCTGGGTCTGGCACCTCTAAGGTGGTAGCTATGTGGCACAGCCTCCTTCGGGGTTTAATTTGCCCCTCTGGGGTGTGTTATTGTATCGAGAGAATTTAGCTACTCTCATCTCAACCCTCATCATGGGCAGATCCTCTGTCCATATTTTTAGCCGTGGCTTTAATCCGCTGGGCCGTTCAAGAGATTCCTTGCATCCGTCTTCCCCTAAAATTGATTGAGCATACCTGGGCTTGAAGATGTTTTTGTGCTTTAAATGGAAATTTCCAGGTCCCTTGCTGAGCGTGGGGAGGACAGCAGCGTTGGTGTTGCTCCAAATTGCTCTCCGTGCCTTTCCTGGGACGCTGGGCTGGCTGCGCTCTCCTTGCCAGCGTGTCCTGGAGGATGCTGCACCGTGGCAGCCCTGGCCGTGCCAGCAGCCCCCCGGCGCTTGACTTTGCTGGGTGAATTCTCCTCCAAGTCCCCTGCGTGCTCGAAGTCCCCATCAGCTACCGTGCACGCAGGTGTGCTCGTGCCTTCTCTCCGACCGTCATGACGACGTGGAGCCTGCGTGTACCCATCGCCAGCTCTCTGCAAGCCGGATCCGGGTGGTTGAAGGCTCTCTGCAGATCTGCCGTGCATTGGAGCCTGGCAGGATTCCTGCCTGGAGACCAGCAATTAAAAAGCAGCCTCCGTCCTTGTGTCAGACCTGTCCCTGCAAAAAAGTGCACGTCAGCTTTCCTCTAAAACATCAAGCTCATTTATCGGGGAGGGAGAGGTCACGTCAGGACATGGCGTGGCTTCGCCCTCCACCGCTGTGCCAGAGAGGGGACGCCGCGTGCTGCGACCCACCGCAGCGTGGCGAGGGCTGGGACGAGTCCCCCCGCGTCGCCCCTGCACGCTGCGGGTGCCGACAGCTTGCGGCCGCGCGAGCCCATCCCTGCTCTGCTGTCAGCCCTCCGAAAAACTGGGTTTGATGCAGTGCAGGCAGTGGAAGCAGGCAGCAGCGTCTGTCTCGCTCTTAGGATTGAGCTGGTAGAAATCAATAAGATTAAATTTTAATTCGTTTTCTGTCTCGGTGCTTGTTCCTTCAAAAGGGCACAGCTATCTATCTATAAATTCAGCGTTATGCTGTAAAATTGGAATTCAAAGGATTGTTTTGAACTTTTTCCACCCCCTGCTGCTGTTGTGTCTGTGCAGAGTGTGTTCCCAGCTATCCGTTTACCCTCCCCAAATACCTTCATAAAGCATTAATGCCCCATCCATAAGTAAGAGAATAAATAAATGAACACTTTTAGCATTGCAAAGTATAATCTAGCCGTTAACTACTCAAAGGCACCGAGTGTGACTCAGATCCCATGGGGTTTTTATGTCTGTATAACTCTGATTTTCTATGAACTCCTGATTTACATTAGAAAGGGAAGACATCAGGCCTGCATCGTCAGCACGGAGCTGGTGCATTAAATAAAACCTTATCAGTGAAACAGCTTTTGAGCATTAAATCTGCAGGGTTTTTTTCAAATTCTAGTTTATGTGGTGGTCAGGGTGGGGGTATTCCGTATTTGGCCGCTGAAAGGGCCTCGATCGTTTTGCTTTTGTTTCTAGTAACTTTTATTCTGGGGTTGCCTCATCTTGGCTCAGTGATGCAAGATGGCTTTCAGATAGTCGAAGGAAAACTGGAAAGATCAGAGGTTAGATGCTATTAATACTTCTGCATGATAGCAAAACTTCCAGAAATATAAAATTGAAACATTTAGCCTGGAGTCATTGAGAATCCTTTCATTTTTTCTCAGATTTTAGGGAATTTTTGTTGGTGGTGGTGGTTTTTTTTAATGGGCCTGATGTCTATTTTCGTGTCTGCTTCAGGATCTGGAGTTCCCGGTAGGTGCGTTGACTTAGAAGCTTTGTCCACGACTAACCCAGACCAGAGAATGCAGTGTCCTGTGTTTTTAGGTCCTCGAAGTAAGGACGAGAAGTGCAGGGAGCCCAAATCTGTCGGAGGGAGGAGCGTAGACCCTGCGACGTGGCTCCAGCTCCTTCTGTTGGGTGACTGGAACTTTCCCGTAACTGCTCCAGTGCAGAGGCTTTGATTTCTAAAAGCCTGCTGTGCAATGCCAACGTTTTCAGCACTTTTGTAACGGCGAAACATTCAACAACGGTTTGCAATGGCAAAGCCTTGTTAGCACCTTGCTTTAAAATGAATATGCCTTTGATTGGCACCGTAACCTTACAGATGACAGAGTGTGATGCTAGGTCAGTGTGCGAGTGGAAACCCAGCTACAGTGGGGGGTTCACCCCTTGGCTGTGGATGGCGTACGAGCGAACCGACCACAGAAACTGGCTAGCAATGACAAGCCAAAGCCGGAGACTGGCGAGCAACCGAAATGAGTTGGCTTGTCACGCTCCGCACAGGATAGGCGGGGGCTGGTATTAACACACAGCTCCAACGTGACCCGTTTCCTCAGTTTTACTATTTGTGATTAGTCATTCGTAACCACTGCTGCATGCATCTGCTGGCCCGAGCCTCGGGGATGGGGCTCCGTCGCTGCTGGCGCGGTGGGAGATGGCTCCAGCTGAATGCAGGGAGGTGGGGAAGCGGGGAGCATGCAGGGCACCCGCGTCCCATGGGCACCCCTGGAGAGCATCAGCCCCTGGGCCGGGTGAAAGGAGCCTGGCACAAACCACCGAGGCTGACCGATGTCCCCTGATGCTCAGGGACGTTTGGGTTCAAGGAGAGCCTGGGGGAGGACACGCATCCTCAGGCTCCGTGGTTGGGTTGGGAGCGCCGGTGGCAGCCATCCCTGCTGGCTGGGGGAGCCGGGGAGGGGAGGGTGTTGCTTTCCCTGCCCACGGCACCGGGGTTCATCCCACCTGCTTTGTGGGGAGGGCAGCAAATTGCTGGGGTGGTTTGGCTCTCGGAGAGAGGATGCTGAGGTTTAAAGGGGAAAAAATTAGTACCCATGGTCGTAGGACTGAAAACCTTTCCCCGTGAAACTGGCACTGCCAGGTCATGGTTTGGTCCCGGCAGATCTTGGCACAGAGGTAGGGCCTTTAAATCCCCCCAGACTCTTTCTGCTTCACGTAGAAAGGTGTCTCGCCTGAGGGTTTCCATGATTTCTGCTGACTTCAGCCACACTCCTCCCGAATTTTGTTTTCAACAAAGTCCAGCTCCAGCCTGCCTCTTTGCCATGCCACTCCCGCAGCTCCGCCTGCCCCCGGGAGGTCGTGCTGCCAGGACGGGAATTTTTCCCAGCACAGCTCTCCTGCCTCTTGAAGGGCTTTGCTTATCTCTGTGTAGGACGTGCCTGGTCCTGAATAGAAACCCGTCCATTCCCCGGTGCTGCTGCCTACAGGCCGCTATAAATAACCCTGGGAGCACGGTTCAGCTGCAGCAGCTTTGCGCTGCAGGGAGCGATGGCTGGAGTCAGTCCAAGAAAATGCCGCCTCCTAATTTCAGATCCGCTTTCTCAAAATAACTCTTGTGTTTCCTTCTCTTCCATTTTTAAACTTTCCTTTAAGAAGAGCCCACGCGAAATCCCAGACTCTCCCTCCTCTGGTTTCAGATGCTCTCCTGCCTCGTGGGGTTGGCTCGTCATTCCCGCGGGAGCTCACATGGCCGGGAAGTTGCTCTCCTGCCCGCCTCCCGCTCCCAAGCCTATTTTAAGTTTCTTCAAAGGAAAAATAAGGGGCTGGAGTTTGCTTTGGAAGCCAAATGCTTTTTAGGCGAGAATGGAGATTTTCATAGTCTGCAGGGAGGTTTTTGTTGTTGACGGAGATATCTTTAGCTCCAGGCCTGTTGAAGGAGCGTGAGATGGGGTAAGAGCGTGACCTCCCCAGCAGCGGTCTGCCCGCCCGTGCCCCTGCCCCTGGGGAGATGGGGAGGGAGGTTTTTTGGGGACGACGCTGCTGCTTGCCACATCTGCGGGTCCTCTTTTGCATCCATGGGCCCTGCAGTGGCACAGATCAGTGTTGGCGGGTCGCATTTCTTGAGACACCTTGATCCCTCCGAAATGCACATGGAGGGCTAGTGTGTGATGGGCTTTACCTCTCCATCTGAGTTGTGCCTAAACGTGCTCTGGAGGACGTGCCTCTGCCCTTGGAAATGCCCACGGTTCGCTCGTGCCGATGCGAAACCCAGAGCCGCTCTACCGGAGCGAAGTGACTCTGATGTAAATGGGAGCAAAATTCAGCCTCGGGGCTTCAGTCCCGCTGCGCACACCGCCCCTCCCCGTGCTGTAGCAATAGTTCAGGACTCTACCGAATCGGGAAAAGGGGTCATTAGCTGCTTGCTGTGGAGCTGCAGAGGGACTATAAAACCGGTGGGGATCTTCATGCGTCTCACCAGAATTAATGGCTGGGTTCGCTTCCTGATACATTTCTTTCTGATAAATAACAGGGATTGCAGGCACGGATGGTGTTATTCAGCAGATAGGATGAACCCTCTGGTTTCCTTCTGCAGAGTCAATCACTAAGCGTACTCCTAATGAAATCAATATCGGAACCGAGTCGTAGGTGCCTGTGCCTCTTGAAAGGAAAGGATTTAACAGGGCTGCCGGTGGTCTTCAGCAAAGGTCCTGCGGCTGCGGGGGAAGCTGGGGGCTGCCCTTCCACCTGAAAGGTTTGAGGTTTGCCTAAATTCCGGAGCCAGGTTTCTGGCTAGCTGGGTCCCCAGGCAGGAGCATGTCTCTGTCCTCCAGGATGAGCCCCAGCGTGGTGGGAACCTTCTGCTGGGCGTAGTATGTCCTTCCCAGTTCTGCCGCCAGCTCTCACCTCGGTCTGCGTGGCCTTTCAGACAGCTCATTACGGTTCTGCTATGATCTGATAAATGCAGCAAGGAGCATCAGCAATTACAGAGGATGTCAAGTGTTAATTGGGCAGCTTTCAAGATAGAGGCATTTCTTTGTGTACGTACAAAGATATGATGTGCTCGGAATAGCTTCCCCTCCTGATCTTTCGTTCTGGAGACGTGTACGTTACAGTCGGTTAATGCAAGACAAATTATGTCATTCTTCTTGATTCGCCACATGTTCTGCCTATGGTGATTTGCCTCTGGGTTGTCTCATTAAGTTGTCTAAACATGGCAAATGCAGCAGCTGAACATACTCGGCTTTTTCTTGAAGTGAATCGCATTGTACACATGGGCTTCCAGCATGACCAGTTCCTAGCTGTGCTCTCCGCCGCTGCCAGGGCATCTTCCACCAGCGCGGGTGCCCAGGAGAAACGGGCCTCTGGTGGGACAGGCTGCCTCGAGCTGGGGCTGCAGTCTTCTACCCACAATTACGCTGCTTGCAATTAATCAGGGTGCTGATTTTTGGCCCCAGTATGCATCAGAAAATATTCGGGTAAGCTGCTGCTTCCCGCTTGCCAGCAAGCGGTGGTGGGCAGGAGGGCGGTTGGCCAAATCACCCTCTTGGCAGTGGATGCAGTGTCTTTTGTAGCAGTTTTAATGACACACCACCCCCCCCCCCGCCC
>NW_009189508.1:139242-140897 GCF_000690835.1 Fulmarus glacialis
CCCCCCGCGAAAATCTTACCCCGTGGTTTTAATTGTTTAAAGTTACTGCATGCCACGGTGCTGATGTTCTCCGAGGTCAGCAGATTTTATAGCTCTTGGAGACCAAAATATTAAGCTCTGGCTGGGAGTTCTCCATCACACAATGAATATTTCCAAGCGACAAGTTCCTGGGCAGACTTGGCTTGTTCCCATTAGTGGAGTCAGGTACGCAGCGGTGGAAGCATCTAATGCTTTGAGGGAGTTGGTCCGTGCTGTGCAGCTCTTGGGTTTCTTGCCCGGGCTGCGTTTGCTGGGGTTTGATTTCCCCGTCATCAGCTGGAGCATCCTTGGGGATGGCAGAGCCAGGCACTGCGTTAGCCAGGACTGTCCCATCTTCATGAACCCAGCGGGAAATCCGCCTTCAGGGAGGGGATCTCGCGTGGAAGAGGCACACACTCTGTAGCAGATGTGGTATTTTATGAGGAGGGTAGAGACATGTCTGTTATAGCTTGAGCCACGGATTAATGCCCCGTTGATCTAAAACTTTGCGAGTGCCGCGCTTTGCAGGTAGGTCCTGGTGCTGGGGATCACTTTGCTTCCCCTGTGGGTCAGGTGGGGATGGTGCCTTCGTTCCCTTACGTGTGAAAGCACCCCCACATCAGCAGCTGTCTGGCATGGGAGAAGAGTTGGGAGCAATTTATTGCAGTACGGAAAATGTAATTGCCCTGTGTAAACACGCGGCTCCTTTCCCTGGAGCCCGAGCCCCAAGCGAGGGCAGGCGCTTCCTTCTCTTGTAGCTGTTTCCCAGCATCTCCCAGGCTTCGTTCCTGGATGCACTTGCTCTCCAAAGACTCATCTCCATCACCGGGATGGCCGTGCTTTCCCTGTGGTCCCTGCAAGCATCTCGCCGCCAGTCCGGCACCAGACAGAAGCGTGGCGTGCACCGAGCGGCATGCCGGTAATGCGGGAGCAAGCCGCTGGGTGGCTGCCCCGCCTGCGCATCCCCAAGGGCTGCGGAGAGAGCCGGGCGCTGGGGGCACTTCCCCGCCCGTGGTGGTCCTAGGATGGGGCAGGGGCTCGGGGGAAAAAAGGGGCAGAGCAGCTCGCTGGGACGGGCTCCAGCTGCATTTTGGGCTCTGCCACAGCATCGCTAGCTGCTCTGCTTCTGTGCATGTGTGTGTCCTTGCCTGTGAGGTACACACCATGAGCGTGACATCTGTGAACCCCGAGGTCTGCTTGCGCAGGAGCGCTGCGGATGAACAGGCAGGGATGCATTAACAGCGGGACTGCTGCGTGCATCGTGCGTACGTGTGGGGACGGTGCCAGAGCAGGCACGCTTCGTGGTTACATCTCTCCTTACGATCCTTGAAATCACTTCTAAATTGCAAAGAAGCTTTGTGTCCTCCCGAGTGTACAGTAAATAGAGGAGCTGGAAACGTGTCCTGGTTGCCCTGTTGCGGTGAGGCACCTGGCGCGGGTTTTGCAGCCGGGCCGGGGCTGTTTCGCCGGGGTGCTGAGCTTGGCTGCGGGCAGGGTGACTCATGCAGCTGCTCCCGGGGCCAACTCTGCAAAAGTGCACGCTGGCAGATCAGACTGTGTGTGGGTGTGCAAAGCCCCGGCGAGGAACTTGCACACCTACCAGCTGCATCGGTGCTTCTGAGGACCGGCTGGCGACG
>NW_009189509.1:0-6335 GCF_000690835.1 Fulmarus glacialis
GGGGGGGAGGCGATCCCCTCCCCGGGGCTGCTTCAGGACCGGTCCTGGGAAGGAGTGAGTTTTATTCTTATTTTTCCTTATTTATTTTTCCTTATTTTTCCAGAAATTTTCCTTTATTTTTCCTCTCAAAGGTTGTCCCAGTCGCATTCACATTCTCCCTCTTTTTTTTTTTTCTTTTTTTTTTTTCTTTCTCCGAGTACCTACCGAGGCAAGTTTCTAGTGATTTTCTGTTCCCTTACCACTTAAGACCCAGTTTATTACTATTTTTTCCCCTTGCAACAGCTGGAAACTTGCCTCGCGCATTGTATTTCCACCATCATTTCCACCCCCAAATCGTACGCCAAGGGCGGCTGGGAAGCGACCGCCGAGGCTGGGGACGTCTGTTTCCATCCCGCCTATTAGCTCTTCATCACTCCTAGCAGGATTTGCTCTTTTTTTTTTTGCTTCCTTTTTTTTTAAAAAAAGGAAAAAAAAAACAGAATTCAGCAAGGGGAGAAAGGGGAGCACGTTGTGATGTAGCCTGTAAAATCACACCCGTCATTTCCGAGCCCTGGTTTGGTAGGAGGCTGGCTTTGAGGGTGATGCAGCTGTTTCTCCTCCTTTGTAAATGATGTCTAGCTGGCGGCGAAGCTAAAGTTTTTAAAAATAATTGTTTTAATTTATTGCCTGTGCGCAGAGTGAGAAGCGTCCGTTGCAGAACGTTAAAAGTCTCCTTTTTTAAAAGGGGAAAAATCAAAGCTAGCAAGACAGAATTACAGCACAGCACGTTTTTTGGGGGAAAAAACGCAATCCTTTGCAGCGTGGGTGGGGAAGGGAAAAAGCAAGAAGTTTAGGACAATGAGTGTTTTGCCAGCGATCGTGTTTTTTGCCATAAATCTCTGGATGTCTGCGTTCCTTTGCTTTTTTTTTTTTCCCCTCTTTGAAGCCTCAGCTCACATAATTAGGTGAGACTCTTGGCTATCAAGTTTTCGAAATAAAGTTCCTAGCCCCCGTGGTTTTGGAGGAGAAGCTTAAAAACGTGAACCCTGAAGGATCAAGACTGTAATAAAAAGCATTGAAAGCGAATTATTTTTTGAGCTGTACGGTGGCTGTGCCTGTTGCATAATTTCTTTTGGTGTGTTGGGTCAGTGGGGTTTTTTTTTAGGAGCAAGTGAGCTTGAGTACCCGTTGCTTTTTCTTTGGGGGGTGGAGAGGGTTTTGTGGTTCCCTTTTTGTTTTTGTTGGGGGGGGGGGGGGGTTGGAAAATGGTGTAATTAACTGTGTTAATATGAAAGTGGTTCTTTATGCTGGTATGGCTTACATCAGAAATTTGTCTGCTTCCTTACAGTGCCTGATTCTCATCCACCTGCAGGTCCGGGGGTTCTCAAAAGCAGTAAGTAACTTGTGTTTTGTTCTCATTTAATACCTTAATCGAGTCTTCAAAGGCCAGATGGGAACCTCACGTTTTTACTTCCGTTAACGCAGGTATTTGTACATCACTTCTTTTGACGAACTATTTTTTTTTCAGCCAAGAGTTTTACCTGCCGAGTCCCAGCAGTACTGTCTCCATCAGTGTGTGTGGTTTTAAGGACCAATTTGGCCGTAACCTCTAAGCAATATGCCTTTTCCCATACACCTCAAGATACTAATCCCAAATGTCCAAGAGAAAGGGAGTAATGCTTGTAATTCAATAAGTAAATTCAAGAATTGGAGTCGGAATAGAAAATTACTTTAGTTCTTTTATTCTGCAACATATCACTCAAAAATAGCTTCTAAAATTAATAGCTAAGCAACCCATTGCCTGGGCTTGAGACAAAAAAGTAGGAAGCTTTCTGAAGCAATTGAAATAAGAGTAACAAGATGGCTTGATATGATGTCGATGTTAATTATTAACCTGAATTTATTGCTCTCTCTTAACACCTTAGTGCTACAGTGCAAAGGATGGTCTTTATTGTGCTAGAAACTGTATTAAAGATGAAGTAATGCCCGTTGGTCTGTTCCCCCTTCCCTTCTCCACACCCCCCCCCCCCAAAAAAAAGTTGGAGGAAAGCAACCATCTTCCTTTTAAAAATGGGAAATGAAGCCACAAAAAAGAGATGTGCGTGAGAGCATGCAGGGAGGCTGTGCATGAGCTGAGGGGCTTTTTATTTTCATCAGTTTATAGGGAACTTGAAAAAAAGATAACGAATCGCATTGCTGAGAAAAGTGATGCAGTAAAAAGTGATGCAGTAAAATTAATTATGAAATAAGCAGAGTTGATTTTTTTTTTTCCATGGGAAAGGAGCCTGCTTTGTAGCTAAAATGGGAGTAGTGTATGACTGAGAATAAATAATTGGTTTAGCCTAAGATAATAGACATTTATAAACAGAAACTGGGGAGCGTGAGATGTTCTGCTTTGCTGTAGGTTTCCAGTTGAATACTTGAGCTTTCACGTAATTTGAAGTGAGAGGACGTGCGTTTGCCTGGGCTGTTCAGACAGTGCTATCCTCAAAGGACTGCCCTGTGATACATTTTCTGCTGTGGCTGCATTTATGCTTTGGGTTCATCACAGCCACTCTCCATCCCCACCTCCAGCTTTCTTCTCCTTTTCTTTCCTTTGTCTCCCTTCTTGACTCTTCCTCTGGAGCACTGCAGCCTGAATTGCAACTGAGGTCCAGCAGACCACTGACAGTCAGTCAACGCCATGAAGTATCTCAGTCTTTCCAGTCCGGGATCACGCGTCTCCGATAATCCCTACAGGCACCAAACCATCTGAGATCTCTAGGTACCACCAGAGATTAAAGGGATTTGTAGCTGTTATTCCACACGTTGTATATTTTTTGTATAGCATCAATAGTGACTTCCTCATCCGGATCACATTGCATTAAAAAATAAAACTGTGTTATTTAATCTATCCAAGATGGGTTTTATACAGCGTGTTCCTTTTGGCATCTGTGATTCCTTAGGCTCTTGCAAACACGAGCTTAAAAGTTCTGCTGCCTTGGAAACTAGGTGCCATCATTATTCAAAAAAGTCTTTTATTACGAGCTTAAGAGGCGACTAGTGAGCTTAGAAGGGGATAACATATAAGACTGGAGGGCCTTGTTCCTCTAAACGCAGGTCCCTGGCAAAGAGCTTAGTGCACCTGTCTCTTATTGAGTAGGGGCTTAAGTAAAGCAAGGAACATAATAGGAAAAATGTCCTGCCTTTGCAACTCCTATTTCAAAGCACTTACAAAGGTCTGGGTTGTCCCTTAAGGCACAGGATGGAAGGTGGAGTGGGGTTTTTTTTGCGTGTTGCTGGCCCAAAGATCATGCAAAGGGAGAGGCTGTGGGTCAGGGCTTTCTCCATCGCACGGAATGGATGAGTTGAGGCTTTGGGCCACCGCTTGGGAGTCAAGGATCCTGTTGCTTGTTTGGCTATGGGGACAGACGCGAGATATCTGTGCTGCACCTCCCTGGGGTGGAGGATGCGATGTGCTCTACGAGGCATCCCTTGCTGACATGAGGGGTCGTTGAAGAGGCCCGTTTGCATGCTACTAATGAGCTGGATGAAGCTGGGGTTGTGAAGAAGTGCCAGGAGGGTGGATTCTGCTGGATGTCACACACTGAAAAACCGCCTTGCTCCGGAGCGCCGGTGTCCCTCTCATCCTGGAGGGCTTGGCAGAGGAGCTCTCCTGCAAGGGATAGTGGCTGTGACAGCACTTACAGCAGGGCAACTGTCCCCAAACGGGGACCTGGTTGCAACTGAATTGCACAGCAGACCTGTGAGTCCAGGAAGGTGAGAAGTAGGACCTCTTTCAGGCAAGCCTGGGGAGGTGTTGCTCAGGGCTTCCTTGCACATAGGTGTTTGGTTTTCCTTTGGACTTGGATTAAAGTATGTAAAGGAGTTCTGGGTGGCTCTTCGCTGCAAGCTTGGGGACTTAGGTCTGCCTTGTGGCTTCAGTGCCGGCTTCCAGCTCACGCTGACACCCAGGAGGGATGGCTCTGCCAGCTGGGCTGCGCTGACCAGTTCATTTAGCCTTGCGATCAGTTGCTGAGCTATTTTGCCAGTTAACGTTAACTACCAGATCTACAGGAGGTTTGCTGCTTACTTCAAGGCTAAGTGAAGGGGATTTGTCTGCAGTCGGGTCTGTTAGACTTTGATATAGCACCAGCGTGTTCATCAGGCCCGAGCGTGGTACATGGAGGAGGAGGATTGGAGAAGAATTATAAGGTATAAAGTTCAAATCTAATTTGAAGAATTTCCCCTCTATCACTTAAATGTGGGAAAGGTTCCTGTGGTTTCAGGTATAAAATGTCATACTTCATAAGGAGCATGCGTTTTAAATCTCAGCCAGATATTAAATGCCATGCTACACTCCACTTCTCTCTTTGTTAAAAAGTAAAACCCCAAATCAACTCTTCTGAAATAATGTTCGATAATATTAAAGCTTTCAAAAGAAGCCGGTTCAAATAGCGTCAGCTCTCCATCATTAGGAAACATCATGGAGTGCATTGATTTTATTCTGTTTTGACATTTGTTCATCGGCGTTTGGCTATTTGATTATCTAGGATGCTGTTTTTAAAGATGCCTACCGGCATAAACCTTGCAGTCGATACGGATTGACAGTTAACATGCACCAGATGGTTTTTTTGGTGAGAAAGAAACAGAAAAAGGGATCGCACTTGGGATTCTGGCAATTATCCAAGTAATTCGTTAGCAGAGGTTTTAGAAAACTGGTTGGCTTGAACATTTGGCTTCAGCTAGAAATTTTTTAATAAATTAACACAAACACTGTGTCAAGCTTTAGTCGTTTAGGAGGGCAAAGGTCACTTCTATATTATTCTGCAAAACAAATATTGGAAATAAGTAACATTTCTTTTGGTTGTGTAACGTGAAGATGTATTCAATATCGCGTGTGAAATGGTACTTCTTGACTGACCCATTTCAGTTCTTTTAAGATATGCAGATCCTGTAACCATTTACCCACTTTTATAGGCTCACCAGTCAGCAATTTAAAATGCGTGTTTCCCTCTTACGATTTTGATGGAAAAATGACAAAAAGTTTGACTGTTAATACTGGCTATGTGTGCTCATTAAGCACTGAAAACTTCAAAAATTCTTATATTTTTAAGCAAACGAGGAGAAAATGCTACACAACGTAAGCCACTATCTGCTCCTTTCGATTGGAGTGGGATTTCAGCTGAGCTGAGCCCCCGTGTCTCATGGCGTGGTAAACGGGCAGGGGGTTTGGTGGGACCAGCCTGCCGGGCAGCCCTGGGTTGGTGACAACTCAGAACAGCAAAGTGCCACTTGCTTTCCATGTCAGGAGGGGGACGAAGATGCCGGTCTCTGATGTGGTTGGTTTATACCTGCGCTGCTTGATGGTCTTCCTGTTCACGGAAAAAAATGGCTGTGAGGTGTTATTATGGGGGAGCAGTCTTGGCTTCAGCCATCCTAATCAATACATGAGATGGAGAGGCTGTTGGAAAGTCCTTTGCTCTCCATCTGGGGAAGCTGGTGTTTCTGAGGATACCCAGGGTAGAGAAGACCATGAGTAAGGGGCAGGGGAGGCAGCTCAACCCTTCAGGGGTCAAGTCCGGATCAGGAAGATCCTCTTCCAGACCCACTGTCTGATTGAAGGGAAGCGTTTGAGCTCCAGGACTCAATGTCTTTAAAGCCAGTAACTGAGAGTGACTTGCGTCTAAAGGAGAAGGGAACGTTAGCTATCTGCTTTAGCAGTTCATTGCCCAGGAGAGGAGAAGTTCATCTGTTATTCGTGCACGTAGGCTGTTGTTTCATTGCGTTTTGTTTTGTTTTCCCTCCCACTCTCCAGTAAAGCACCTGTTGAGTTAATCCTCTTTGATTCAACTTGAAAGCAAGGAAGTCAAACTCCTTGAGAGGCTGAGCAGCTCAGCTCACATTTCCCCAGGTTTCTGTGCAGGGACTCTAGCTGGTGTATTTTGAAGACTTCCAGAAGCAAAACTATTAAAGCAGGGAAGGGAGGATATGAGGGGAGGGAATGCTTAATTTTGCTGGACATAAGGATGACCTGAGTCTTGAAATGTTAGTCTGGAAGGAGGAGATACTATGGAGCTTCCCAAGTCGTTCTTGAGGATGGTAAGAAATGTTCTAGAGGTTCCATTTTGGTGCATCTTTGATGAAAACTAATTTGATTTAAAAAAAAAAAAGCCTCTTACTAAATTGGATGCATCCTGCTTCGTTTGTGCTGAAAAGTTAAAAGAAAGCAGAAAAAAATTTCTACAGTGATTTTGTAGGGAGCCACAAGCCATCAGCAGCTGAAATTTGGTGGCAACCTTCGGTTCTGCAAACGTGCTTGATGCATTGTGTATTCGCTTTTCTGACCCTAAAGGCTGGACAGCCAGTGCTGCCTA
>NW_009189509.1:6359-36158 GCF_000690835.1 Fulmarus glacialis
CCCTCTATGTCTTCTCTAAGCTCTGCAAGAACCTCTCTTACTCTGCTGGCCATCAGGATCCAACCTTAAGTGCTGAAGGCTAAGATGGATAAGCAATTTCCACGATCCCTCCCCCATAATTGTCCATCTTTTTGTGTTTAGGCTCTAGGGATGTTATATCCAGTGTGGGGACTCGGTTTCCATCTGGAGTGTCCCAGGATGAGTTAGGTTCAACTGATATGGTTGCATGAATGAAGCAAAACCAACAACTTATGCCTGGCTAATTCATGAGTTACAGCAAGAGCTCAAGGGTTAACGATGTCCCACCTAGAGCTGAAGGAACAATACAAGCCAAGCGCCTGGCCGCCAGTCCCTTCCACGTTGCACGTGCGTCACTTCTGCGTGGAAATGAGTGTGAAACTTCTTATTTTATTTTTTTTTTCCTCCTCCCGGTTCAACTTCTCGTGCTATAAATAAACGGCGCGGTGTGAGAGAAAAACGAATAACAAGGGCCTGTAGCTTTTTAGGTGCCTGTGGCAGGATGTTTTCTTGATTATCCTGTTTCTTGTAAACACGGCGATGGCTTTTGTAGCCCAGATGTAGAGGCAGTCTGGGTTCATTGTTCGAACACCTGCTGTCCTTTCAAATGGACCCAACGCAGCCCATTGATAAAATTCAGACTCAGAAACCTGCAGCACCAGGCTGAGCTCCTGTGGATAGCTCAAAAAAAAAAAAAATCCTTGAGGATCTGACATCCGCTCTGTTTTTTTTTTTTTCTCCATTATATTTGATTGGGAGGGGAAGGGAAGCTCAAGATTATTTTTTTCCCCCTGCTCTTGTTCTCACAATAGCAATAGAAACAATGCTCTCTGGCTTTGAGGTGGTAAACGGTGAGAAATAACAACAATAGCTCACTTTGCAAGGATGCAGCCAAATTTATGAATGAAACTGGTGGCTGCAGTTTAGTTTCCAGGCCTGTCTCTGCTTTTGGTATGATGAGATGAAATAAAAAAAGCCAGAGAAAAAACAGCTCGTAACTATTGTGGGGTTGTAGCTGAGAGTGAGCACAGGGAAAGATTTTGTCTGAGTTGGAGAAGGGTAGCACGGGGTTTTTCTGGTTCCTGCATCGAGATCAAAGCACAAAACAGGTGAATTTGCTCAGTAAACAGAGGCTTTGCAGCATTTTCTTTATCTGACACTAGCATATGGTGGTGTAACACCTTTGAGACTGCAGTTACAGCTCTTTCCAGGTTGGCCACGTGGGGTAAATGAAGTCAGGTAGAGCCTTGCTGGGACAGAACTGCTTTACAAGGTGCACAATAATACCACCATCCCTT
Source organism: Fulmarus glacialis (assembly GCF_000690835.1). NCBI lineage: Eukaryota > Metazoa > Chordata > Aves > Procellariiformes > Procellariidae > Fulmarus > Fulmarus glacialis. Next base: position 7,676 of record NW_009189509.1, read on the forward strand.
GCAAGACAGGGGTAAAAGTTAGACCAAAGGCACCGAGTACACTTGTTTCTACAGGTACAGGTCAGTTATGCACCTTCTACATACCCGAATGTTTCTTTGGTTGGGACTTGAGGGCTAAACCTGCTTTTTGGGGAAGTCTCTTTGGGGAGAGGAGACCCTCCCAGGCTCTGGAGCGAGAGGTCAGAGAGATGCAGTGGTCAGTCAGGGCAACGTGTGGTTTAGCAGCCTTTTCTCAGATAGGAGACTTGTTTTCCACGGTGTTGGTCAGTGCAGGAGAGATTTTTCTTGTGTTGAGGTCTTTTGCCTACTTCCCTGCTTCTCACGCGTCCCCCACCTGTGCCTTTGGCTGCACGAGCAGAGGAGATGTGCTGCGATTTATTTACTGCTGCTTTGAGCGGGGGATTGGAGACCGGATGGCCTCCAAAGGTCCCTTCCAACCTAAATTACTGTATATTTATCTTGCCGAGAGAGTCAGATGCCTACAGTGAGTACCTTACAAAGGCACTTAATGGGTCAAAGGCTTTCTCCCCCCACCTCTGAAAATGAGATCTGGGACTGTAAAGGAAGGAGTCCAGCCCCAAAATAATCATTTTGCCTGTGACAGGTGAAATCAGGTGGCCAGACCTGTGTGTGCTGTGGTTTCATCCTGAACAGATGTGGCCAGCCCCTTGGCAGCCCCAGATGTCGTGCAGAGCGGAGGGCAGGGTTTGAAGGACTCCTTGCTTGGAGCATCCCGCGTGTCCTCCTGCACTCCCTGGGCTGTTAGGGGTGTCCTAGGAGAGAGGACGCTGCTTCACTTGTGGGATGAAGCCGTGGAGGGACCCATAGGCTATTGGGGAGGGGGTCTGTCCTTCTGCTCTCACTCCTCAGCCCCCAACCTGCGAGTAGGGTCCCAGGGGGGGAAGCACCTAAGGATAAACATTGGTGCAAACCGCCCTTTGCATCTGCCTTTAAGCCACACGCGAAAAAACACAGAGCAGCATGTTGGCGTGTGTCGACATCGGTGTACGAGAGGAGCACACGCTGTCCCTGGACCGCGGAGCAAGCGGCACGAAGCATGTGCGTCGTTATCTGGCTGCGGGAGGGTGCCACCCCATAGGCACCGCGGGCAGGAGAGCAGGCACGAGCCGACCTTTGCTGGAGCACGGGATGCACAGGGATCCTCTCAGGCGGGAGGTGGGACACGATAACCTCTCAACAGCCAGCACCCGGGAGGAGTTTGTCTCTTAAATCCAATTATATCTGCAGACTGAACTCTTTTGTACTCCTTTCAGGTCGTGGCTCTATTATTGCTAAGTCCTGCGTGTGCAGCCTTTCCTTTTTACCAAGTGTTTTGGTTGGTTTGAACTTTCTTTTTAATAGCTGTATTTAAAAGCAAAATAGCAAGGAGTTGGAAGGTGCTTAACGTCCTCAGCTTTCTTATGCATGTGCTTTCTGAGAAAATGCCTGGTTGCTGATATCATCTCATATGGCACAATGTCAGAGCTTTGCTGCATTTACTAAAAAAGCTGCACTAACCATGTGAAATGCTTACATGAATTTTTCTAGCTTGCATAGGGAGGTGTCCTTGATGACCTTTCATGGTAATTACAACAGTTAGGAGATGTTTGCCCCAGGCAAACCTCTCTCTAGGTCTTCAGTGTTGTGCACTTAGTTGTTTTGGATTTCCCCTGCCACGTTATTCTGCAAAACCGCATTGTGGCCACTAATGTCTGTCTTTTCCCCTAAAATCTATCAATTGCTGTTGGGAGGCAGTGAAAGCTGCTGGGTGTTTTCACAAAGAAACCAAATATGGTTTTAAGGAAGCATTTCTATTTCCTATTTGTGTTTTGCTTTTAGACCGTGCCTTCCAGAAACCCTTTTTGCCCAAGAAAAACGGAGACAATCAGACCAGTATTTCTTTTAAAATGGATAAGAGATGAAAGATGAACATCCGTGAGCAGCAAGTTTCCTTTCAAGCGATTCTGAGCAAAACCGAAGCCTTTTTAGAAGTGGTTTGCTGCCATCGCAGTTTGCCTTGCTTCCTTCTCATGCTTTCGGCAGTTCATTTCTTGGGCACACCTCCTAGCATGTTGTGTGTGGTTACAGGCGGTGGGGGAAGTTGGAAGGCCAGCAAGAGGCAAGGGGGCTTTAAAACCTTATTTATTTCTTTTTCTATTTAGAATGCTGCTAACGAGACATTGCATTTTATTTCTTCCTACCATCAAGGTGCAGTATCTCCCCCAGCATCAGCACTGATGGAGGCAGGGAGGGCTATGAAAGAAATGGGAATAGGAGCTTTCACGCTGGGTGAGTCTCCAATTAGGGGTCCAGACTGCGGGCAGTGTTAAAACAAAAACAAAACAACCTTGTTTAGCCTGCAGTCGGTAGCTGGTGGTCGCTCTTAGTGTGAGTCCTGGGCGCTGAGCTGGGAAGTGGGGTGTCCTCCTTCTCAAGCTGGAGCGTTGGAGAATAGCTCTATTGCAGCTGCGAGGTCGATGGAGCCAAAGCAGAGGAAAACGTGTGCTGGAGAGCTTGTCTCAGTGCCAGAGGGTGAGATGCGAGGGCAGAGCTGCTCCTTCCCCACCCCCACGTTTGCAGGGACGTTCATCTTGATGGCCAGGTCCTTCCTTCCGCTGCCCTCTGCTATTTCTGGACCATTTGCTGCCCTGCGGTTATGCTGGTGGAGCTTGGGATGCGCCGGGTGAGGATGAAGGAAGATTAAGAATGCTTTGGAGCCACGGCCTGGGGCACTGCCGTATGGTTGGGATGTAGTAAGTGATGAAGACTGAAGACATCACTGCCCCACCAGCTGTCTGGCTACATCCACGAGAGTGGGAAGCACCTATTGAGCTGCTCCTGGCCTAATTAATAAATAAGATGTGTTCTCAGAGCGGGACTCCACCAGCTCGGTGAAAAGCTGTGACTTGCAGCAAGGCTGTGCCTTTGTATCACCATGGTCATGCCAGCTCCTCCAGTGGTGCAAACTAAGTCGTTGCCTTTGGTGCCCGCTGTACTCCATCCATTTACACCAGTGGAGGAGCTGAATGCCTGAATTTTGCTTGGCGGCTGTTTCAGAGCAAGATGCCGTTCTCTTTGCTTGATCAGCGTTGCATGTTAATGTATCTGTTATTTATGTTAATGTAATCTGATGCTGGGCTCTTGCAAAGACCTCCTCCTCCTGATGAAGGTGGTGATGGAGACCCTCACTGGAGTGAGTGATGAAGCAGCATATGTGGGATGAGAGGGTGGGTGGGATCTGGGCACGTCTGAGTGGTGGATGGTGAAGATCTGTCAGCTCTCTGATGTCCTCGTGTGTGTGTGGAGTCACATCAGTGGTCATGGTCTCGTACTGGCCTCACGTCTCCTTGCGTGACTGCAGCCGGGAAATGTACCTTCTGGCAAGGCTCCTTGTCCAGGACTTCACTCTCCCACAGTAGAGTACCTTGGTCCTGGGCACAGGTAGTGTGTGGACAGGTTGTGGACCAGCTCGTTCCTGCACTGGAGGGGAGGAGGTCCCGTAACGAGAGGGGGCCACAAGAAATGGCAAATGCCTAAATTTTGGGTGCTGCCTCGCAGGGAAGGGAGACCAAGCTGAGGTGGTCGTGTCTTCCTCTTGATGTGTGAAATGCAGCAGGTTTGTATCAGTAGCATGGGTTTCTGGCTCTTGAGCTACGGCTTGGTTAGATGGGGTTCCCTCGCCGAATCACCTGTCTTATGAGCAAGGTCCCGGGTTTAATTAAAACCTTAGTTTAGTTTTGGACTGTTTAAAATGCACTGATAAAGAGCAGCCTTGATGCTAGTTTTCCCATTGCCTTGTGGTGGTGTACGCTATTTCCATGCGGATGGTGCCTCCGGGCTCCGGTGTTGGTGCGATGCGCTCTCCCGTCCCAGCACAAAAGGACCGCTTGTGTCCTGAAGGGCTCACGCATTAAGCAAACGAGCTTTGGCTCCGAATCCGGAGGTTAGCGAAGATCATATGGTCCCTAAGAGGTGCAGCTTGTATTGCTAAAAACGCCTGGAAAACTGGATAGCAGCTTCTCTCTTTTACTAGCGCCTGGCCTGAGGAGGAGCAGGATTTAAGGATGTACTTAAATTTCAGCATGTGCTTAAGTGTTGTCCTGAATGGGGACCCTCTCGAGCTTTTGCTGAAGTGCTTTTCTGAACTGGGGCCAGCAGGCTGTGAAAGCCCTCTCTTGGCCTTTCTACCCCACTGCGTATATGCTATTGTGGCTCGCTGGCTATTTACCGCAAGGAGAAAATCACTTTATTTAGTTGCAGCTAGCTAAGTAACTGAGAGCAGGCAGGTTAGGAGAGTTGCACATGGGCTGGGAGCGAGACATCTGACCTTGTCTCTTGTCTGTCTTGTTTCTATGATCCTAATTCTGCTCTAAATTAATTCTTTTGTTTAGCTGCTGTGGTTTGCTTTTTTTTTTTTTTCCTCCTTTTTGTTTTCGCATGAATGCTTGTCTCTATATTTAGGTCTGCCGGGGCGGGATGTTATGAATAATTGTTAATTGATATTATTAAACACTAACACGCTTGGCTGTGTTGCACTAATGGTGGGGCTTTGGGGATATGCAAATCAATTAATTGCAGTAATTGCCGTAATAGCTGTTTTGGAGAATGCTGTTGAAGAGCTCTTGGGAGGGCAGACAAAGAGGGGGTCATTTGGAAGCGCGAAGGAGAAGGGGTGCTTGAGAGTCACTGGAGATGGCTGATTCAACCTGCTGGTTTGTGAAGTTGGGTTTGTTTTGCTCTCTAAACCCACTCGCGCCAAATCCTCTCTTGCTTTATTGCAGAGTTACCCCAGTGAGGCTACTCCTGGGCTTTTCCCAGGGCCCCTTCTGCTGAGGTGGAGCTGAAGAAGATCACAGGTGAGACAGAGCCTTTTCCAGGTAACCTCTTGGCTTAGAAATATGGGACATCTCCTTGGAAAACACTCGAGGAAAAGAAATGTTTCCAATATTAGACTTCTGCGTCACCTCACACTGAACGGTTTTGGTTTGCCAGCTGATTCTCATTCATGACGAGGCTTTTTCCCCTTCTGTGGAAACATCATGGGGCGTCACAGTGGGCCCAGAAGGGACGTGAGATGCCTCAGGAACCATTGTGGGGAGGCTGTGGAGGGAATGGGATTCGGGTATTGTGAGGATGGGGAGGAAAACTCTCTTCTGGCTTCTTCCCCATCCTATATGTGTTCTCCCTGCCTTTGTGTATTATTGTATATTCTTTTGTCTGGGTTTCTGTATGCAACGTGCTTTAGTTTCTGTGCTCTGGGGTGAGTGTTCAATGTGGTGCACAGATGGTGCTCCCAGAAATCCCGTTATTTGCTAATGGGATTTTGTGCAAAGCGTTTCCACTGTTCTTTTCAACAGTCTGCATGTTTGTGTAAATATGCCCAGACGCTCATCTTGCTGAAACACCCTCTCCCATGCAGCTGAGAACACGGCTTTATTTTTTATCTGTTTTTTAATCCCTGAGAAGGACGTTGGACCAGCTTCTGTGGGAGGCAGCAGTTGCAGGATCCGGGCAGCACCGAGGTCTGTACCTGCACGGTGAAGGAGGGTCGGTCCCCGCCGGCTCTGCCGGATGTCCCAACCCTGCCAGGTGGCTTGGCCAGATATGTTGGGGCACTCCACTCTCATGCCTTTGTTACCTTGCTGGTGGTCCCGTCCTTACATTTTGCTGATGTATGGCTGAGATATGCTTATCTATTCAGCAGCTTTGCCCCTGATCCTGCAACATTTTTGTAATGCAATGTTCAGCTATTATGCAGCTATTCTCCTCTGTGCCCTCCATTCTTCAAGTAGTCCTCAAAATCACTGTATATAAATATCAAAAGCCTAGAATACGTTGCTTTTATCACCAGAGGCCTTTCAGAATAGGTTAGATGTGTGCATGATGGGGATAATACAGCGCTGACTCTTCCACGGGGCACAGAGCTGGACGAGCTGACCTCCCGAGGTCTTTTCCAACCTGTATTTTTCCGTCGCTGCATGACATTCGCTGCTAGTGTTGAAATCGGTAAGTGGAGCTTTGTTTTGCGTCATGCTCGCTGGAGGGAGGTCAGGGCTCAGCAGCCGTTGTGACTAACAGACAGTTACAGGGTGTGTGTCAGGAAGTTTGCTGTCCGTCTGCGTACTCGTGTGCTCCTCATCCTGCAAAATGCTCTTCCCCTAAATGCTTCTCAGGCTCTTCTGCGATGGGAAGGTGAGTCATATGAGGGCAGAGGTTCTCCTTTAGCTGGCCAAGGACTCCAGGTGGTTCCTCTGGAGCTGCAAAATCTCATCGCAACCCTGGTTCAGAAAGTACAGGCAGCCCAAGGCAGGAAACCTGCCAAGGATTGTTCCTGTTATCGTATGGTGCCATTGAGCTGGTTCATTTGGGATCAGGGGCTGGCGATGGCTTGTTGACCAGGCAAAGGAGAACCAGCTGTGGGATACTGCTACATGCAGATATAGGATTGACGCTTACAGCCCCACTGTGCTTCTCTGAACGTCCAGGACTGTATTGTTCTCTAAAGTTGGATCCCGGTCGCAGGAACCCTCATCTCCAGCTGTGTGCCAGGGTCCAGCTCTGGGCTGGGGAGGTGTGTGAAGAAAGTAAGACTCACAGTCAGCTCCACAGCACCTGAATCGGTCTCTGTGTTTTGTTTGGACCTCATCGCACCTATTAAGCATCTGGCCAGCGTGGTGTCTGTCGATCTCCAGTGCTTTTGTGGCCACTTAGTCCAAAATTTAGAAGCCACAGAGGATTCTGGAACACAGCTCTCTGCATCTCGTACTCCTCTTCCAGTGGCAGAGGTTGGGAAATAACGTTTTTTATGTCTGCAAAAGATGGCAGAGAACCTGCACAAGCACTGATCTTCAGCAGTGTCCCACTGTGATCTGATGTCCTCTGTGGGGTAGGATCTCTACAGGAAAACAGCTCTTCAGAGGTGTTGGCTTTTTGTGCCCGTTGCCAGATACCTCCCCCCGCCCCAGCTTGTGTTTTTGTAGTCTCTCAATTTTGCTGATTTTTATCGCCCTTCTGATAAGGGTGATTAGATCTGATTTGTTTGAATTATAGCCTGACTGCTTCCAGCTCTCACAGACACAACACCGTGCTGCGCTGGGTTCACACCAGCTTGTGTACGGGGTGGGGGAAGCAAGGAGGGGAGAGCCTTTTTCCTCCTCTGATAATAGCTAGCAGATGTGATACCATTACCAGGTCAAGGATCTGAAAGCATCAAGCAGCAGGAAAAAAGTTGTGTGCTCGGATGGCACTTTAAAGCTGTAAAGGGGAGGATGTGGCAGAGGTTGAATCATCCCGTGCTCAGCAGCAGGTCTGAGCGCTGCTCTGCAAGGTTTCACAAGCTGTGGTATATTTAAGTAGTCCTGGTTTGGTGGTTTGGCTCCAGGAGCTATTTCTTTAGGTCTGTACTAAATCATTACCAATTTCTTCATAAAAATCAAGTCTGCCCATGGCTCGTTTATGTCTTGGGAGCAGTGTGCAGTCAGTTTGTTAGTGTCTTGTTTTTCTGGAGGTGTGATGCCCCTTTTTTTTCCCTTTTTAGAGGCTCCTGGGTCACTAGAAAGACTTTCCCCCTCTAACCAGGTTTTGTCCGAGGTTGCATGCGAGCCAGACCGTGATGCACACGATATTAAAATCTGGCTCTTCTGTGTTATTGAGAGGGGTTTTTTTTCTTTTCCTAAAGCCCTTGCAGTAGCTTTCCAGGGTAGTTAAAACATCTGGGGCAGGTCAGACTGCAGATTACTGCTGTGCCCTTGTGTCTTTGTCCTTTGATCTAGTGTCTGAAAATCTGAAATAAGACATGATTCAGCTGTGTGTTTGGTGCCGTTTTGGGCTCTGGGAGGAGGCTGAGTTCTGCCTGTAGGTGCATCTTTTCTGCAGGGCTTGGCTAAGTGCTTCCCTGGGTCTTGCCCTCTTCATCCCCCGCAATCTCCTCTGCCAGGTGACTTAAATTGTAGTAGCAGATCCTTATAGGATTGCTGTTTAGAAAACAGGCTCTGCTTTAACTTTGGCTAGTGGTCTCAGTGAAAGCAGTACGCTTTAAAAGCCATGTTGCAGTCCTGGGCTCTATACCGCCCTTGGAAAAAGAGCTTCCCAGGTTCTGGCCAAATGTGGTCATCAAAGAGTAAGTGGTTGCTCCTAGCATGAGGCCGGAGAGCTGCAGGAGCTTTAAGGAGAGAACTGAGTGTGCCTACAGCATGCCAACAAAGAACAAAATACCTAAAAGTACAGGAAAAAGTCTTGAGGAGCTGCTGTGGGTAAGAGGGGACTGCACCTTACTTGAAGGTGGGTGAGTTGCATCTTTGAGGGCTTCCATGGGGAGGAGGTATGGGAATGGGCTGGAAGGGAGGATGTGGCAGCAAAGCAGCGTGGCACCTTCATCTGGACATGGGGGTGCGCGTTGGGGAGGAACAGCTCAACCCAGGCTATCTTTTCATTACTGCAATGGGAGGCTGCTACATGCTCCAGCGGTGGCTTCGTGGCAAAAAACGTGTCCCTTTCTCATTCCTCAGCTTTTTTTTTTCCCCCCTGCTCCCCTCACCTCCAGCAAGGTGTCCTCCAAGTTAACTTTAGGATAAGAGAAGCAAAGTCTATGTGTTTAACTTAATGGTTGTTTTCAGTACATGCTGTGTGAATGCAAAGCAGGGGTTGTAAGTGCAGCCAAGAAAATACCATGGGGACACAAGTGTGTGTATGTGTGTCCAGGAGAGGCTATAAATAGCATATAGATATGCATTATATTACACTGTAGTTTGCTTTTCTCTTATGCTGATGGCACATTTTCTGGCAGCGTAGATGGCAAGCCCTTCTATGCCAATATTTGCCAATATTGAGAGTACTTGTGAACTCTCATGCCACTGCTATTTGCTGTCCAATGGACACGGGAAGAAAACTGCAACGCTTCCAGTGCACTTGCTCTCTCCCACCTCCCCCCTACATCTTCTTCCCCAGCTGATTTGACCAGGTCAGTCCCCATCTTTGATTCTTTCCTCTTATTTAAAGACCTCCCGTGGCTGCATTGTCTGGAAAAGCTCTGGTAGAGGCTTCAGAGCCGTACTTCCACGTAACTAGAGAACACGCTCTCATTAACAGCCCTCAAGGAGGGTGAATATCGCTGCTACCTTCAAAGGAGAGACGGAGGTGCAGAGCAAACTCCTGGCCCTCAGTCGGATGAAGCTCTGCTGAAGACATCAGCAAGATCAAAACATCAGCTGGTGAGAACAGAAGTGATGCAGGTATTCCTCTATGATGCAGGAGCTGTGGTGGCTTTGTGGTTCCTGGAGACACAAGTGAACGGGCTTTAACTACCTTTGGTACCGATAAAAGTGCAGCAGCCACTTGGGCGATGGCCCAACTACTTGCTTAGCCTCTCGGGAGGGTTTCAACGCACAGGCTGAACTCTGCTGCCGCTGTCAGCAGTGACTGCTAGTTATCTTTAAAGTTAGCTTAGGACTGCCTGCGCCATCTGCAGCCGCACCATCGGCAGAAGAGATGTACCCTCAGTTGCTGTCAAGTGAAACCACGCTGAAGCTCGGGAGCCAAAACCGTCTTCCCAGCTGCTATCTGAACACCTTTGCCAGGCGCTCAGTCTCCATCCTTAAAGTTGCACCTCGATGGATGAGCTCCAGATGGTTGAGTGGGAACCTTGCCAAGCATGGAGGGCCATCAGCAGTGTTATGGATGACTGTAGGCTTCCTGCTGGGAAGTATGTAAAGATCTGTTGGCTTCTTATTTTAATCCCCTAAAAGAGTGCTCTCATAACTACTTTTGGCTTTCCTTTTAGCCTAATGAGTTCTTCTCCCTTTTCCAAAAAGTCTGAGGCGAGTCAGTCCTAAACTATCCACAGCATCTATTTGTCTGATTTCCCCCTTCTCTGGAAGCATATCAGATGAGTGCGGTGGGGTGGAGGTAGGTTGGACTTCGGCCATCTTTGGCTCCTGCCATGAGTGCATAGACTTTTATCTTTTCAATGTGACCATTAAGGAGGGGGGGGGAGGGGAAAGGAAATCAAACCACAAATAACTGCACTAAAATAATAATCAAAGCCTCATGAAAGCACACAAAAACCCAGTAAACTCTCTGTACTTTGAAACTTGAATCTTATTTCCCCCTGTCGAGGTTAATTGTTGCTGGGTTCAAACCATGGACAAACTTTCATTGTGACTGGAGATCTGAGCCATGGCTGGGCCAGGTTCATCTGCCGGGTGGTTTGTAGCAGGGTTGAATTTGGTCCAGTCTGTTAAGGAGGGAGTTTCATCTGTACCTGTGCATTTCATTATATCTGTGGATTTAAATCTGACCTGTAATGTTTCTTGAGTGTCTTCTCCCAGGGAGAGCTATAATCTGTGGAGCTATTTTAAAGGTGGTCACTTTATTTCTTTCTGTATTACGTTGAAGACTACAGTATGCAGTGTGGTCAGATCTGGAGAGCTTAGGAACAACTGTTAGAAGGTCCTCTAACATGAGAGACCCTTCTAGTTTCTTTGGTGGGGAACAAATAGTCTGTCCTGGGAAGCAAGTCCTTCTTATTTCTCAGTTAATTAACCTACCAAGAGCCAAAGACATTTTTTTTTTTGACCACTGCAGAGTTGCTGCCCAACCTGCGTGTTCAGGATCCCAGCTCTTCTAGTTGTGGTTTTCGCTCCTGCAGCTCATGTTCTTCTGATGGGGTGCTTGGAGGAGATGGGGTATTAAAAATACATTAATGAAATGGGCATAATGAGTATTGGAAATAGTTTTATACCCCCTTGAGCTAGGAAATATAAATATACATATACTAAATGACAGTTCCCCCCTGCCCCCCACACAGTCATATTTTCAACTGGCTAGGTTAATTTGGGAGACAGTATTTCACATGCAAATAAGTTGGGATTATGGTTCTGCTTGGGTAAATCACAGAAACTGTTCAATGCCTCAATTTATTCAACCTTAAAAGGGGGTTATCGGTGTTCTCTTCATCTCTGCGCTGTCTCCCGAGATCCTCAAGCACAGAGGGGGGCTGAGGAGATATTAGAAGAAAAGAAAATGAACTTCTTGTCTCACTTTCAGCCATTTTTCTGAGGTGGGTAAGAGAGTTGCTTGTATCAGTGCTGGAATCTTTCGTGGTGTTGTGTGTTAGAACTAGCAATGGGGAAGACAAGCTTGTTTTGGAAACAGGGTTTGGTTTTCCTCTTTTTTTCATTATTTTTATGAGAACTTTCCAGTTTTTTTAATACCAAACAAAATTCATTAATTCCTATCCGAACTCCTTTCCCAGAATTGCGTAGTAACTTTGTAAAGCATCTTTGAAAGCGTTGATTTTACAGGACTGAGCCTTTGGTGGCTTCCAGATTCTCCTGGTGCAAAGCAGTGGAGTTGTGGAGCTATGGGACGTGTAGCTGCCAGCTGCCGATGCCTTGAAGGAGCCTGTGCCCAACAAAGGAGCCCAAAGTGCTGCAGGGCTGGGTGTGCAGGATTCTTCCTTTGCTACAGAGGTGCTATTTTGACACGAGGAACCCTCAAACACAGCTAACGGGATGTGGCCGGCCGTGACTTGACATGGTTGCTTAGCATTGCATCTCCATCTTTTCCCCCAGCCCACTTCTTTCCTGTGGCCTGTTTTCATTTCCTTGCTAATTCAAGCACGTCTAATGTTAGCATGAGGAATTTTTGTGTGGTGCAGATAGGTCATGGAGATCTGTCTGAGACTGTATTTTACAGGTGACATCCATAAATGCAGGTGGGGGGGGGAGCAGGGCAACAGAAAGGTCAGGGGGATGGGACCTGTGACCTATTGTAGATGGTGGGTAAGTCTCTGAAGGTGAAACGCCTAAGACTAACTTGCAGCAGTGGGTGAAATGAGGTTAAAACATTTGCGAATGGGTGCAGTCCGTGGGGATTTGTATTAATTTCTGCTGTGAGAGAAACACAAATGTCCGCTCCCTGTCTGCAGGCACCAGCCTCTGGCACCGCGTGCCATCACGTGCTGTCCTTGGCCAGCGCAGGAGTGCTGGCGATATGCAGGTGTCCCTCGCCGGCGTGTGGAAAGAAGAGTCAGCTTGCCTTGCAAATGCTTTCCCCAAAGACAGCTTCAGTCGTTGCATTTGTGGGACTTAGTCCATTCACTCTTGCTGTGAATTACAGAAACCAGACCTCTCATTTTCGTATGGACTATATCCACTAGCAACCACCTGGTGCTGGTATTTGATATCAGCTGGGAACCTGATCAGGAAGCTTTGATTTTCTTTTTTTTTTTTTTTTTTTTTTTTATAAAATTTTTTTTTTTTTTTTTTTTTTTTTTTTTTAAAAATTTCCACCACCTTCTCAGCCTCGCTCCCCACACCCTGCTTGGTCTGTCTGGTTCATCTGCTTACACATGCCCCAGCAGTACGCTGTGGGTAAGCGTGAGCTCGCTTGGCACAGGGGCCTTCGCAGTGCCAAGCTATAGGAACTTCCCTGATGTGTCTCACTTTGGGCAGTCTGAACTCAGCATCATTTCTATGAAGCTGGGGGAAAAGGCTGCATAGCTCTGGAACAGTCATTTTTTTTGCAGTCTAATGCATTTCCATGCCTGAAAATGGGTAGATGTATGATTTATTAGAAACAATGCTTAGAAAGCTAAAGGCTGTAGCTTTTGAATGGCTTGTGTGTTTATTTTTATGAAAAAAAATCCCATGTTTCCTCCATTAATGGATAGTATTTACTTTAGGTACGGCAGAAATCTGATGTTGAGTTTCAAATTAAGTAAATCTCTGTTTATGAAAGCCCTAACTGCCTCTGTTTCCAGATCTCTTCACGGTACATTTAGGCTCTGTGTCTGTGTTGGAGACTTAAAGCTCAGCAGCCTGAGCTTGGATCTAGCAGGAAGGGAACTAAACATCGGTCTGACTTTTAGGCTGTATTAAAGACTGGTGCCATGGAGGGATGTGAAGAGCCTTTCATGTGGCCGGAGGAGGACCCTCCAGAGACAGCCAGAGCCAGCCTTGGTGGAAGAAAGTCTAGGAGCAAGGTGAAGACAGGAATCCAGCCCATTAGAGGCACAGGATAAGGTTTCACTTCTGGGGGTTGGTTTCTTTGCTAAAGCAAACAAAACTTCGGTTTTGACTTTGCTCATTTGGTTTTTCTTTTTCTGGAAATGTATTGCTTTATCAAGCAATGCAGGAAGCTTCCAAAAACTCAGTTTGCAACAGGACACTCGAACAATTTCTTTTCATTTTAAAGGATTTCTATGTGTTGATTCCAGTAAGCTGAGCACGGACCACCAGACCCTCTTACAGATTTAGTGTTTTGGGGATTTAGTCACCAACAATGTCATCCTGCAATATGTTATGCATGATGGGCATCGCTTTACCCAACACCAGTGGCATGAGAAAGCTGTTTCACATGGATCAGGACCAGAGTACGCGGAATTTTGCAGGATGGGGTGTAAGAGCTGCTCTCCCTGGTCTCCAGTTTATTAGCAGTCTCTGAGCGATGATGTTTAAAGGAAAGGTGGCACCTATCTCTACTGCCAGCTCTGTTGTGCTTTCTAAGCTGTGTGCCTTGCAGCAAGGATCATTAGCAGATAATTGTCCCCTTCTGAAATCAGGTGAAGCCTTTGGACTTGCCTTTGATTTGTCCAGTGTCGAATGAATACTGTAAGGCTCTCGGTCCTGTCCAGAGAGGATTAGTTCCCAAGGATCTCAAGATGAGATAGGTTAACAGCAACTGTGAAAATCTGTCCTTTCTTTTTTTCTCGCACTTGATGCGATATTAGGGTGGCTGAACCTTTTTTAGAAGAGAGGAAAGCAATTCGTCTCTACTTGCACAAGCAGATTTTGTGGCTCTGTCATGCCCTTTCCCAGTATTCTAGTGCTGGTTGTATTATTCTGAATCAATATTAACTAGAACTGGTAATAATAAAACTAAATAATCAGCCAAAAGTCAGCCCAAGAAAAGAAAACAACCAAAAGTTCCAGAAGATGTTGACACCTTCCCATCCCCTCCAGTGTTGAAAATGTCAGAAAAACTTCTGGGTACTGTGGGCTTTGGAAAAATACATTAGCAGATGAGCAGTGCTGCTGTTACACTGTGCAGGGACTTGCATCCAGATGCCACGGGTGATGGTCGCGAGGAGCTCTGCCCTCTGCTCTCGTGTGTGGAAGCCTCTCTGCAGCCATCTTCCCGTCCTAGAATAACGTGGCGCATTCAAAAACACATTAAATACCACCCCTTCTCCCCATCTTCTCTGCCAGGCAAAACCCACCTTGAAGTGATTGGTGTTAGCATAAGCAAAGCTAATTCACTAACTTATCTCCAGTGTACCGTATAATTGATTTCATCAAATAAAATCTGTGTAATAAAGCTCTGGAAGTTAAGGGAAAGCTACAACTTAATTGTAGTTCAGCCAAGAATCAATTTCTCATTTTCTTTCTTGTTTTCTGACAATTTCTGCTCGCTGGTGATGGCCAGAAAGGGTGGAGATTTTACAAATGTTGGTATCTTCTGTATCACCGGCATTTCATATCCAGACTAAAAATGAAAGGAAAATTTTGCAGGTATTTTTTGGATCAGCCACAGTAGAGAAACATCTGGGTCGAAACAGTTGTCTAGCAATGAAGAGCTTTACCCCTGTATAAGGCTAAATATGGGTTTTATCTGTAAATTTTTATTTTAGTTCTTTCTGTAGTTTCCCCTGAACACAGAGTTAGGGAAGAAATGGATTAAGACTAGCTTTTTTTACAGTGTCTCCATTTCAGAGACACAATAAAAATTTAAAGCACAGTAAGAAGTTAAAACGTCAGCTTTATTTTGCTGAGTGAAGATGTTTAGGAAATGTTTTGGATAAAACCTCTGCCGTGAAATCCTGCAGTCATTCAATCTGATAGATATTTAGGTTTTCTTTTGTTTTCAGCTCAGAATAAATGCCATATCCAGGAGGAAAAAGGAGGGATTGAACCACGGTTTCTGGGATGCCTGGGTAGTTGGAGGAGTGATGGGTGCTCTAGGTGAATGGCTGTTGCGCAGGCATAAATTGCCTGTGAAATATATGCTGTGGGAGTCCAGCCCATCCAAAATGCAACATGTAGGGTTTTTTTCTCAAGATGGAACTGTTTGCCTTTTGGGTGCTTTTTTAGAAATTGCTTGGATCTATCCAGTGGGCATGTCAGCTGCAACTTTTGAAAGCTTTGTGAGGCTGATTCTTCTAGAAAACATCCATTCTACTCCATCTCTCAATGCAACGTATGTTTTGGCCAAATGATAAGGCTTTTCAGAGGAAGATGCTAAGGGGAGTGGTGAAGTGAGAACTGGCGTCTCCTCTCCCTAATCTTGTCAGCCTTGGGATTTCAACATGGGCCAAGTAAGAAGTGGCTGCTTAAGTGGAAGCGTCATCTCGATTCAGACAGTATCTCTTGCTGGGGTGCTAGTTCCTGTCCGGGTAGGTTGAATGTGCCAGATGCTGCAGCCTGGGTTCAGGGTTTTTTTTTAAAGCAGTCATACCATTGCAGGCTTTTTATTTTGGGGATGTCCCCGTTCTGCAAGCTGAGAGATTGCACAGATCAGGGACGGTCAGGAATGGAAGGAGCAGGAAAAATGAGCGCGCTATCCAGAGCCCTAAATTTCTCTCATCCACTATCCACCTTGTTCTTGAGCTGACCTCCAGCCCACATGCTGCAGAGCTGGGCTCAACCAGAGATACTTCTCCGTACGCGCTTTGCTTACACAGCTGGTTTTTAAGTACGTTCTTGAAAAACATACATTCAGTACAAATATTATCCCTATACATCCTCCCTCTGTTATTTCTTGTTGCAGGATCAGCAGTTTGCAGCGTGTACCTCGAATCCCGTAGCTAGAGCTACCCTGAGAAACGTCGCCTTAAAAAAAAAAATCTTTTGCTGGGCTAGCTAAGAGGAAAATGCAAATGGTGACTGAAAGGTACAGCGTCCCTGGGATGGGCAGTGTTCAGGCAGGTCGTAAAAAGGCGGTGGATCCTGAGAGAGGTTTCGGTCTGCAGGGAGAAACGGCGACGTGTGAGATGGCTGGCTTTGTGCAGCTCATTACACTCCCGTTGCCGATTTCTAAATGGAGTCCTGTCGCTGAGAGAGACCAGGTTTGCTTTTACTAAAAACATAGGGGTGGGTTTTTTATTTTTCTTGTACCGAGGTATGTAACTTTAGATGGCCATCTCTGTGCCTGGTCACCTCTGAGATTTTTTTTCCACTGACATTCACCTTGAGAAGCTACAAAGAGGTAAAAACTACAGTGGCTTGCCGCTTCTTGACTAGTGTCTTGCTTTGATATAAATCGTCAGGGTAAAAAAACACCTTGTGCAGTGAAAGCAAAGGCTGTGAAGTAGCTTTCATGAGGCAGGCTTAGTTCCCCTGGAGGACAGACATCCCCGTTTTTGAGGCCTAATTGCATGAAGTATCCTGTGATAATTTCTTAGCCAGCGAGGAAGGCCTCTGGAGCAAGCCTCTGGAGCAAGCCTCTGGCATTGCGGGGTACGAGCCCAGCGGGTTGGTGTAGTGTCTTGATAGGACAACAAAGAGATCCAAAGACCTGAACAACAGTGATCCTGTCGGATGTGGTTAAAACCTTTTTTCATCCATTGCTACCACAGATTCTTCAGGTTGATCAACATTAAAACGCTTCACTTAAATGTGCATTTCCTTGTAATGATATTCAACTTGTAATGATATTCTCGTGATAAAGGAATGCTCTTGTATTAAGTTACTGTTGTTTTTGAGTGGAGGTAGTGCTTGTAAGAGTCATCGGTCTGACACCGGGCTGATGTTGTCAGCTTGGCCGCTCAGGGCTATTGCAAATACCCATCAGCAGCATCTGCCTTTGTGCTAGCCCAGAGGGACCGCAATCCCTGACGCTACCCAGATCTGCAGCAGTAACCTGGAGGTATTGTGTTTGGAGCTCCCCTCCTTCGCTCCAGATTGCGGGATCAACCAACGCCGTGCTTCCTACCTGCGGGTTATCCCATGCCGAGGGGGAACCGGCTGCCCCCGGGGCCGCCGGAACCGCCTGCACCTGGGGCTGCTGATGCATCCCTTCATTCTTCGCTTTGCCGGTGATAAAACGTCATGATCCCCCGGCTCAGCTTGTAGCAGTGCATGGGGTATTGATTTCTGTTTCACAAAATGATAGCCTTCAAAGGATGGCTGGGCATAATGAGTTGGGCAGCTGCCAATAGATCCGTGTCACCAAAAGCCTATAACTTTCCATGTGTTAAAGCTTTCCTGCTCCTCAGTAGTTCAGGTGGCTTTGTGTCTGTAAGAGCAGGCACAATTTCTCGGGTTCTTGGGGTGCGCCTACATCTTCTGAACCCTTTTTGAAGCTATTTCTGCATTTGATTTGACAGCCTAAAGCCCACAGAAGGGAAGAACGTATCTGGTTTGTAGGCATGCAACCTCCACGTTTAAGTTGGACAGCATAGCCTGCTTATAAACCCTGAGTAACAGCCGTTTTGAAAGCCCTCTTCAGTATTGATTTATATTTTTCTGCAGCATCAGCATCACTTTAAGGGACAAGGGATTTTATAATGCAGTTGTAAATCATTCCTATAAGTATCTTAAGTGCCTCACGGGAGTGCATGATCATTCCAGATGCTTTGTAATTTATTTCTTCTCACGTTCTTCAGCTGTGCAGTAAACCATTTGTAAATACCCAGGAATGAGGGTCCTTACAGATGGCACTGACATGCACCAGGCTCGCATGAAAACCCTTGTATCATCTGCGGGAAGGAGAAAAGGAAGATAGAAGTGGTAAGTCTAAAATTTGCCTGAACCTGTGTGGCCACATGTGTGCCACTGAAGCTCCTGAAAAGGCTATAAACATGGTAATTTTGCTTCCTGGATCCTCTTGGCATCCCCCCTGGAATCTCTCCTTGCTGTGTTGTGGCTCATGCTTTGAAGTTAGCTGCTCTCCTGACCCAGTAAAAAATCTAGGCAGGTGTGAGCCAAACTCACTAAGAGCAATTAGCATCAGTGCTTACATCCCCCAGTTTATGCTAATATGTATCCTGGTGATGAGGTATAGGTGAAAGACTTAATGGTCCTGTTGTTCCTCTGAGAAGCAGACGGTTTTGTGGAGAGGACTGTCTCTGCCAAGTACAGCTGCTGCTGGTGGGACTCAGCCACAGAGACAATGAAAAGCTCAGGTTTTTCTGTGTAAGTCTGAGTGAGCAATTCCTTTTCTCAAAGAGTGTAATTCTCTGTGGACGTGATTAGTTGTATTTTGAAAGTATACAGCTTTGCAGTCGGTGGTAGGAGTGTGTTTGTCGAGGTCTAACCTTGGATGGCTTGGACAAATGTAACTTGTATTATCTTCAGCAGAGCCATGGTTTGACTCTCAGTAGTGTTGTTTTACCCTCTTTCTGATTAAGTACTTGATGGGCTGTTTCATGTTGAGCTGGTAGTATCAGGTCCTAAAGGATGTCAAAAGTGGCTGTCCTAAGTTTGAAGTTTCAGGTGTAACTTGGAGAAGACTTCAATGACCAAATGTATGCAAAGGATGAAAAGCCTTGGTTGCTTCTTGCTGGTGAGGGAGTCTTATGTCATCCCAGATAATTTTTGAGAGTAAGTAAAGGCTTTGTTTTCCATTATTTGAGAGAAGCCTGGCATGAAATTTGCTGCAAGAGTGCTGCTCTGTTGACTTCTAAAGTGACAGGCACCTGAAGGGACTTTACCGTGCAAGAGTCTCAAAGCTCAGCAGCCCTATGTAACAGCTCCCCAAGATACTGACCGTCTGAGGCTTTGAATGAGCACATCGGATATGCTGTTTTGTCTTCAGTCGTTTCTCTAAACTGCCACTTTGCTTTCCCAGTGCTCCTTATCATCTGTATTATGTAGCTTTTAACCATAATGACCTCGAAAACACTCGTAGCCACTTAATCTGGCTGTGTTCCCCTGTTAAAGTTCTGTGTTAATCTCTGTGGATTTGTTATGGGGATGTAAATGCTGGTGGAAATCTTACAAGGGCATATTTTTCTTGAGTGGGGAGGCCAAGAGATTGCTGTTCCGTAAGTAAACAAAGAGAAATAACCTTTATTTCTGGCTTGATGTTGGGATTTCTAGCTAACCCCTCTTCCAGGCGCGGTTACTGAATGCCAGCAAATTCTCATAGGTAAGGCAGGGCATGGTGGTCCTTTGACAAAACAAATCTCAAGGGGTTGAGATATCATCAGCACCTCCCCCGTCTGCTTATATTAGCTGATGCAGAACTGGTTGTATCGCTCGCGGCATAAAGTAAATACCAGTCATGGCAGAACATTGATCTCTGTAGCAAAGGAATTGTTCGTGGCATGTTGACCTGCCCTGAACTCCTGGGCAATCACAAAGCATTATTGATAGTTACAGCACAAACGCAGTAAGCAGTACCTTTTGCTCTATGCAAACATACTGGGCATGCTTGTGAGACCAATTATGAGTCCCAGTGAGTGAAATTCGTTCTTGTTTTGCTTATGACCTCCCAGCGTGTTCTCGCTTGCGCAAGAAGTTGTTCTGAAGCGACTGGTCATGGGCTCCAGATGGTTGCCCCATGCGGCTGGCTGTCCCTGCTAACCAAACACCTGTCTGTGCTAATAAATTCTTCGTGCCCAAATTTTGAAGAAGAAAACAAAATCCCTGCCTTGAAAAACCAGGAGAGCCCCAAAAGCGTGTGTAATGTCTGTTTCGCAAGACCAATCATCCTTGATGTGTGAGCCTCTTGCCTTGAGCAATTAACTGCTCCGAGAAGATCTTGCAGACCTATTGGAAGTGCCTTTTGACCCTGCTTTCATCCATCTGGCCATTAATAGCTTGTTCGGGGATCCAGAGGATTTAGACCGACCAGCAGAAATTGCAGCTGGCCTGGTGGCTATCCTGCTGCTTGCAGCTCTGTCTCCTGGCTTCATGTTATAATTCATAAATAACCCTCCCTTGCTTCTGGAGCCAGTTGTGGGTGTGTGCCGATTACACTGCTGTGGTTGACATCAGCATCTTAACTCTCATCATTGCAGCCTGGCTTAAAAAACAAATTTATCTTTTCTTTTTCGTGTCAAGAACATGATTAACTCCTCCTGTTTCTGTGCAAGAAACAAGATGGGCCTGTGCAAGAAAAAAGTAATCCACTTGGAGCAGCTGCCTCTGTTCTCCTCTGGCTGGACTGTGTTTCTCAAGATACAGGAGGGATGCCAGTGAAGCAATGTCTCTCCTGGGAGAGAGTTGGATGAATCATGTTAATGGAGCTCCAGCAGAAAGCTTCGCCCGCAAAGGGTGGGGAGTAGCAGTTGATCTAGACCAAATGATGACTTAACCTTGCCTGAAAATTAAGATGTCGTTCCTTCAATTTTTTTCCTCCATGAAACCCAACATGAAAACTTCAGTGGTTTGTTTTTTTTTTTTTTTCCTATCCAAAGCCCGCCTGTTGGAAAGCTCCCCACCAGCTCTATTGGTGGGCTAGGGAATTTTCCAGGGCTAGCCTGAAGTTTCCATTAGGCAATGCAAGGCGTTGTTGGGGTTTTTGTTTGTTTGTTTAAGACAGCCAAGGAAAACAACTGCTGGTGAGAACTTTAGTACCTGATTCGTTCTTATGAAATTATCTGCAAAGTGAGAAGGCATTTTGCAGTGCTATCTGCAACTTGCTTTTAAAACTGAATTTCCTCTGATGCCACAAGTAGGAGTTAATAAACGGCTTAGGCGTTTGTTTTATTTTGGGTGCCTAATCGGTTCTCAATTTGTTTCAGATGAGACATGTTAAATTTATCCCATGACCCTGTAAATATAATCTTTCTTTCAATCCCTTAAATAGCCACCCTCTCCTTTCAAACATTATTTTTTGTTCACCTTCCCAGCATCCAGTTTTAAGTAAATATTTTAAACTCAAAGGAGTGTGGTTCTCTGCTTTCCGCTCCTGTGGCTTCCTTGAGGATGGCAAGGGCTCCCACCAATTTATGCCAATAGACTCAAGATCAGCTCCAAATTTCTTTCTGGCATTTCATTTGAAAGCTATTCTGGTGGACAACAACTTTTTGCCTATTTAGAGAGTGGAAAGGAGCCTCGGGGAATCTGCTTTTTCTCTTTGACAAGTGCCAGTAATATCACGTTTGGAAAACAATTACTTTTCTTTTTCTCTTCTGCCTCGCAAACTTGGTGCAGCTGAAAGGTGATGCAGCATGCCCTGAAAATGAAAGGTCCTGCAGAAGGAGGAGAGGATGGGCCATCCTGCCTGGAAAGGGTGGAGCGAGGTGGCTGCTTTAGCTCTCCAGTAAATTATACGTAACACCACCCGTCAGATTCTGTGGATGACTTCAGCCTGGCTTGGGGATGAAACAACATCAAGGGATGATATTTTACTTGCATTTTTAAAGCTCTAGGCAGAGTCTCTGGTCCAAGTCTGGTTGGTAGCATGTCAGCGTGCACTGGGAAGGCTTGTAGCTGAGCTCATAACTTTTTATGTTTTTAAGAAGGAATACTTGGCTTTCACTGCTTCACTAGGGGTTTCTTCATGTGCTTTGAAATATGACTATCTGTGAGGTAGTACTGGGGTTTTTCCCACCCCCTTCTCCTTAGTGACTTCCCTTCTTTGCATTTCTTGTCCTGCTTCCTCTGCTTCAGGCTTAATTGCACCAGTCAGGAGAGCTGGAGTTGAAATGGACGCAGCTTTAAGTTGGAGACTGTTTGTTGCATTAAAAGAACTGCTTAACTCCCTCTCCATCAAACTTATGATATTAAAATCAATAATTCTCCCCCTCTTCCAATTAGTTTCATTGGTGCTAGCTGTCATGCTGTGCAGAAAGGGCTCAGATACTTTGACTGCAGTGCACTTGATACTTGAGCAGAGAAGGGGCAGGTAATGGATAAACGATTGTGCAGGTCCCCTCCTCACTGACGTCTGCTGATGGGTGGAAAACCTCCAGGACTGGTTTTCCTCATGTTTTTGCTGTTGTAGGTGGAACTGAATGTTAAAAAGGAGGGTTAAGTTGGTCCTGCAAACGTATGTCTCGGGGAAGATAGGGGTTGAGAAGTAGAGCTGCTGGGGTGATGGATATTTTTTGTGAAGAAAAGATGTGTCCATTAAAAAATACTTGTGCTTCCACCCCTAAACCTGTCCTCAGCAGAGCAATCCCCACTGTACTGCTGGTTAGATAAGAAGAGATCGTTCCCAGAGCTCCCTGAGATGACCAGTGGTTGAGCACCCACCTGTAAAGCCACTGTAGGGAGATTGATCCGTGCCTTTCTTCTCTCATTCCTGATCTGGAGGAGAGACATGTGCTGGGAATGTCTGTACTAGAAAGCTACTGTTAGATGGCATTGGTTGGCTGTGAATATTCATGTGCAACTTTTGGAGCAAAAGTGTGAGCAGGGCTGTGGTACTGCTAATTGCAATTGAAAGTGTTAATTTTCACACGGTGGTAAAAGAAATCCCAATTTGCGAAGATTTCACTTGAGTCAGGGGTGAAGTTCCTGACAGTTTTAAAGGGTGCAGATGTGAAATGCTGAGTTTGAATATTGAGTCCCTCTTAAAATACTTTATTTAATCTGAAAGATTCCCAGGCGCTCTCAGTGTGTTACTTTGTTAAACCCACCTTTTTTTTTCCTAGAGAGGTTGGAGTCTCGACTTATTATTCAACTTTCTATTGCAGCTTTGTTTAGTGGAGTTTATACATTCTTAGATCAAACATCATACAATCTGACCAGGAGTCCTGCAATCACAGTGGGAGATGGGAAGAAGCAGCATAATTTATTCTATAAACAAGGGAGTCATCTACGTTAGAGCACAAGTTGGTTAATAAAATGGGTTTTAGTGAAATAAAAAAATAAATAATGCGGCTTTCCCTGGGCTGTGTTTAGAAATAGTTGCACTCAGATGGGGAATGCGGTGCTCATGTCTTACAGGAGATGAAGCCAACCTCTGTGGTAAGCAGCTACCCTGGTCAGATTTGTCTGGATTGAGGTCAGTTTTGTCTTGTCTGGATTGATGTATCCTTGGTGAAGTTCCTGCCCTGTCCATGCTGCCAGGGCTCCTGGGCACAGCCCTGTGCATCTCTGCGCTGCAATGAGCTGAGCTGCTCTGCGTCTTCCCTAGAGAAGCGCAGAAGAAGGTGTCTTGTCCCTTTGCATGCTTGAGAGAAGGGGACGATGGAAAGGGACTGGAAAGACTAGAGGGATTTGACCAGATCCTTATTGCAAAATGGGGTGGATAATGAATGCCAGCGGAAGGACTAAACTACATTTAATGTTTATCCTGAGATGAGCCAGCTGCTCTAGGCTGGAAATGTGTGCAAGCTCAGCTGGGGATAGCTCTGAGGACGCTCATCAGGCACAGTAAAAGGTGATGTTTAAGGACCACTAAATCTTGTTACTATCCATGACTTTTTCTCGGGTTGTATGTGTTGGATCATTTAGGACAGCTTTACGCTCTTAAAGTGTAAACTTTGGTAAAATTACCGAATTACTGTGGTTTGACTGCTGGGTGGATAGAGGATCCTCCTGAGCATTTGCTGGACAACCAGCAGCTCCAGCCACGTTGAGAAGCTGGAAAATTTATTGAGTGGGGTATGTGTTATAGGTCTGGGCAAAGGGCTGGTGAGTCAAATTGCTGCTTCTGGGTCTGAGGTCTGGGAAGGAGGAGAGTCAGGGGGGATTTTCTACTTTTTTCTGAGGATGTATTGCTGCGTGGCTAGGGAGCATCTCTCAGGCTCCCTGCAGTACAGACCTAGGAAGTATCAGCTGGTTGAAAAATTGCTTTATCCAACAAACATTTAAAAAAAAGCTCCTGGAAGAGGAGAAAGGCTAGCTTCAGTGAAGTTAATGCTATAACTCCCCATAGCATGAGCCAGGAGCAGGATTTCATCCTGCTGCAGTGAGAACAACCAGCGTTTCTCCTGGACCGTAAACCGAAAGTTGCTGAGAGTTATTACGCACACGTGCACACAATAGCGCTCAGAGCCCGTCCGCTGAGATCTTTCCTTGGGGATCCATATAAAATACCTCTCACAAAAGCTGCCCTGTGTGCGAGCAGAGGAACTCCATCTAGTGACGTTAAAAAAGAAAAAAAAAAAGCCCACAAAACCTTTTTCACACACATCTACAGTTGCGTACCTCTTATCTTACTGCCAGTCCGTTGAAGACATCAGCACAGCTAAACAGCATGCACTTACCGTATGGGACACTAAAAATGCTGCCTGGGAAGCGCTTTCAGTCCCTGCTCTGAATTCTGCCAATGCAAAAAATGTCCCCTTTGTCACGGTGGTGAATGAATTTTCTTGTTCCCCTTTCTCCCTGGATTTATGTTAACCCTGGGTTTCAGCTGAGTTTGATCTCCTCACTTTATTGTATTGCAAACAGTAGTCAATAGCTCTTCAGCTTGAGATCGCCTGGATTTATTTTCAGGTCAAGTCAACTCTCCTTGACCCAAGTCTGAACCAAAATACATTCCCAGAAGATTCCCCCACAGGGTATCGCGTCCAAAGACAGAGTGACATTGTAATGAGTTCAAGGTTTCAGCTCAGCACAACGGAGTCCCTGTTGGCTTGGGGAAGGCAACCCTGCCATCCTTCTTATTTCAGAGCTGGGCCCTCTCCTGGGGCAACTCACAGCAGATTTTGTCATCCACCGGTCACTTCTCTTCATTGAACAATGTCATCGATTGCGTTCCTGGTGTTTGCGGCCTGAAGGGAGGCCGGTCTCAGCTCCTTACGTATGTGTTTGCATGGCTCTAACATGAGTGCGTGGAATTTGGTGTGCAGGCTTTAAGCAACTGATGAGATGATCTGCATTCATGCTCTCTTATTTTATTTTTTTTTGAAGGAAAAGTGGGATGTCTTGTGGGGACTGCCTGGCACAGAGGCAGAACCAACTGATACTGCATCATGAAGTAAAAACATTGCTTTGAAGGCTTGGGACAAAAATGGAATGAACTCATGAATTTATCCTGGATGATAAATCTTCCTTCAAAAGAAGGCAGCCTTATGTTTAGTACAAAAGACTGTTTATTTCTTCTGTGGAAAAAAAAGTAGTAGTGTAATCGGATAGGATTAACTTTCCAGGGGCCCTGGACAGAAGCTGAAGCACAGGCTGCCTCCTTCTTGTGCTCGCGTTGGATAATTTGAGTAGTCTAAGACCTCGCTGGCTTCCTACGGCATTGGGCCGTGAGCTGCCGCCAATGTGCCTTGCATCTAAAGCCAGTATTAAGGACCCCAGGAACAAGGGTTTCTACAGAAACTAAAATTGTCGAAGTGTTTGGCTAGTATAAACTGCTTGTCTCAACTGGGAACCTGGCCCAGGCATGGAGAAAAATACATTCTTATTAGTGTTTTTTATCTCGAGCAGGTAGTTGAATACATTTCTGGCAAATACATAAATAACGTACAACTGACTTAATGTTGCATTAAGAGTTTTTGTGGTTTGTGTGCGCTGACGTTGTTGTTTTGACTGTTCATGCTTAATGTTGCATCAGCGCTTTTTATTTTATCTAGTCATTTAATTACCTACGAATAGTCCTGTGTGCAGGGGTGGGAGCAATGGTGCTTCAAATTTCACACCTCACTGGGATGGATGGGAAAGTTTTTAGTGAGATAGCTGGGTTGGCAAAAGGAAGGAGAAAAGTGAGAGTCCAAGTCCCGCAGGTGTTTGCATATGTGCACTCTCTTACTTGTGCAGAGATTCCCATGCAATTCAGGTAATAAGCAAATCCCATCTTTTCTGATGGGCCGCGTTATCTGTGCCTGAGCTGGCTAAGAGTGTGGCAGGGTCAAATTGGCATGAATGTTACGTTTATGGTGCAAGAGTGCAAGAGCTGCTCAACAGTCGCTGTTATTTTGTGCAGTAGAATCACAGAATATCTCAAGTTGGAAGAGACCCATAAGGATCATCGAGTCCAACTCCCTGCTCCTCGCAGGACTCCCTAATACTAAACCATATGACTAAGATCATCGTCCAGATGCTCCTTGAACTCTGGCAGGCTTGGTGCAGTGACCACTTCCCTGGGGAGCCTGTTCCAGTGACCGACCACCCTCTCAGTGAAGTAAGCTTAAGCTATCTTCTCGCCTTGTTTCTTTGGAATAAGCTACTTTGGCGAGTTGTCACAGAGGAAGGACATGGTCATGTATGGTAACTTGTATGTGTGCTGAAGACCTTCCCGTAGCTATTATGAGAGCAGTCATACAGCAGAACAACACTGCTTGGGATGACTGGGAGCATGCTTATGGCGCTGTGTGAACGTGATCTAAGCTGAGGTCTGCATGTGGTTTTTTTATGTGATCCACAGCCTTCTCATGAGGGAAGATGTGCTCCAAGAGACAGCGGGGCTCGTCGGGGACTTGAGTGTGGGCTGAGTGTCTGGAGAACGTGCGCAGTGGGCAGGAGTCCTGTCCCAGTGTCCTCCACGCCTGGAGCCAAGCTGGAAGAGATTTGAACCTACATCACCCGTGGGGCTGTGCTAACTTCCATGCTAAAGGTATGGATGGAGAAGGCAATGAGGGAAGATGTGCTCCAAGAGACAGCGGGGCTCGTCGGGGACTTGAGTGTGGGCTGAGTGTCTGGAGAACGTGCGCAGTGGGCAGGAGTCCTGTCCCAGTGTCCTCCACGCCTGGAGCCAAGCTGGAAGAGATTTGAACCTACATCACCCGTGGGGCTGTGCTAACTTCCATGCTAAAGGTATGGATGGAGAAGGCAGAGGAGGGATCGAACCTACATCACCTGTGGGGCTGTGCTAACTGCCATGCTAAAGGTATGGATGGAGAAGGCAGAGGAGGGATGCTCCCCTTTGAAAGGAACACAAGATCTGTGGGGTCAGGAGAGAGGCGGGGAGTCCAAGGTGGAGTGTGACTATCGCTGTGAAAGGGGGCGATGAGACCAGTTCCTTCTCTGCATCTCCCAGTCTCTGAACACTTTTGCTGCCAGGGTGGTACTAGATGTAAAGGGACCATTTCTCTAACGGATACAGCATTGTGTGGAAGCTGCTTGTTGTATGTTGTCCATACGCTGTGGCTGGCTGTCTGCAGGGTGCTCCTAAAGTGTCTGTCAGATATGGTCCCTCAGGGGAGGGAGGTGTTTATTGGCCTCGATCCGATTGCAATTTAGGCAGGAGATAGGTGTCAGTGTGCTGCAGACAATTCTGGGCATGTGCTGCAATAGGACTGGGGCATCCTGGAGAACAGAGACCGGGGTGGCATGTAGGGAGCTTAGACCAGGCAGCAGCTGAAGCTTTGGCAAGCCCATGTTTTGCAGCTGGCCGTCCAGTTCTACCCAAATCCTGAGTGTCTGGCTGGACTGGGAGCTGGGAGAGCTCGGGAATTTCTAGTGCTGAGCCCAAAGCAATCCAGGAGGAGATGGCCAGATAGTTCCCAACCAACAAACATCAAACTTGCGGAGAACGCAGCTGTAATGTCTTTGTCTTCTCACCTGCCGTCAGTGTTTGCTAGCGGGCTTGACAATGACTGTTCACAACAGGCCCAGTAAAAAATTACCCTTTGTGTTCATTTACTTAACATTTTCAAGGAGTTGTGGCGAAATGAGGGTGACCTTCATTCTCAGCTCCCATGCGTGGGCTTAGCTCCAACAACTCCAGTCAAGCTGTGCTGACTTTCAGCAGCTGGGACTTGGGCCCTGCTTTTAATGTCCCTTACTCAGTGCTCATGCAGTCAGTTTTCGTTGCCAAGATTATATTTGCTTTCCTTCCTAAAGGACTGCTCTAAATATCATACTTTAAAACAATATGTCTTTTTCCCCCGCAGAGAACAATATGATATGCCACCGTTGAATTATTATGTCCATGAAAAGCGAATATAATCTCCCCAATAGATCCCCTTTCCAAAAGATTTATGATTTAATGAATTTTTTATTTCTTACCGGCGTGTAGTATTTTGTCAATCAGGACTCTCTCCCATGGAAACAAGCGAAGGCAAAGGGGGATCCCGTCATCCTAAGTCAAACTCCTTTCCTCCCTCTCTGTCCCCGGTGTGCCACTTGTAACCCTTGCTGCCGATGCAAAGTTAGAGTCCAGCTTTCCCTATCATGGCTTCTGTCAAAACCTACCCCCGACACATTAATGTCACCTTGCTAATTTGAGACAGTGCTGTGCGGAGAGGAGAAGTTTATGAATAGTGTTTATGTAAAAATCAATGCCTCTGAAAAATCTTCACTGCTGGCTGCTTAGCTGCTCCAGGCAGAATTTCTGGCTCAGGGTCCTATTTTATCTTCCTCGTGGTCACGCTCTAGCATGCTCTCAAATAAATGCCAATAATGCCTATGATGGTAGATTATGAAGCTGCAAATAACATCCATAGGTAACTCCTTTATTTAGTGGAAGGGTAAGATGGAAATGAACTGTGAAGGAGAGAGCCGTCTTTGATAATTAATGAGCTACATGGGTAATATTCCTAATTACAGCACCAATTGGTTTCTCCTAAAAGCTCTCATCGCCTTGAAAATAGTAAATTGATTGCTCTGCCGGCCCTTTCCTCAGTGGATCCCGCTGGGATGTGTGTCGTTCCCAGTGAGCTTCCCAAAAGCCAAGCACTAGCACGATGGCTGCAATT
>NW_009189509.1:36179-41044 GCF_000690835.1 Fulmarus glacialis
TGGCTGGACGGGAGCGTTAACCTCTCTCCTGCTGTGTCTTTGGGGGAAAAAGACAAAGAACGGTTAAAATCCTGGGTGGCCCAGTTGATCGAGATCCACGTGAAATGCTGTGTGCTTTGCGTTGTCTCTCTGAATCAGTGCTGCTCACCATCACTTGTCAAGAGGCGAATGCTGACGGCAGCATCCCCGGGTTGGACAGTCTGCCTGGAAAACACAGATCTCTACCGGCAGGTTTTCACAAGCCTTTCGGTATGCGGTGCTTCAAACAGCAGATGCTGGAGGCCTGTGACATCCCAAGGAGCTCAGCTTTCGTGCTCTAAAATCTTCCTCTTAAATTTGGTCCTTACTGTTGTGGTTGGAGAAGTTGAAAATGCAGCTTTGGAGCTACAGCATAAATGGAAACCAGGCTTTCTGCAAAAAAAAAAGTATCTCATGAACCTTTAAACTAACAGGTGGGTGTTATGGAGGAGAAAGGGAGGTCCTGCACTGCAACTTCTCTTTCATTGCTTGGTTTGGTGGTTTAGGCTAGGCTAGGGGACGTGGGAGCCTTGCCCTAGGATGGGTTGTGGTCGCCTTGGCAGTCTCTGCCTGCACATCTCGTCCTATGCTCCCCAGTTTTAAGAGGGCAACTTCTTTCTGCCACAATTTCCCTAGCTGTAAAATAGGGTAACGTGCGTTTGCAAGCGTGAGCATGGCATCCCAGGGCACGTTGAGCGTCCCACCCAGCACCGCCACCGTGCCCCTTGCCTTGGCTTTCCCATCCTCCTGGGCTACGGCAGCTCCTTCAGTTTGGGGCACCCCTGGCTCGCCCCATCCTTCCACAGAGGAGGACATCGGTCTCCTTGGAGCTGCCTACGAGTACGAGTGCCTTCCCCCACGCTGCCGCAAGCACGAGTAGCGCCTTTCTGCAGTGCAGCAGCAGTGGGGAGGGTACTTTTCCCTGCTCTCTTCCCCTTGGTTTCCTCATCTTGCGTCTCTTCCAAACCGGACAGGACGGAGCTGGGCAGGAGACCAGCCTTGTGGCTTTCCTGACGGCTGCCGGGGGCTGCTGACGCTGCTTTAGGCATGGCTTGGCATTAAATGACTTGATTGTTTTCTGTTGGTAGGGGAAGTGAAGCTGGGCAGTACCGCAGTCGCTGCCTGCTGGAAATTCGCTGCTTGTTTCCTTTCTGCCTGCTATTTCAGAGGTGACTCCTGGTGTAGTCATCTATTTATTCCTTTTGTTAGTCCGGTGGCTTGTTTCTCCATCCATCATCCAACCGATGCAGCGAGGAACGTGACCGGGAGAGGACAGAGAACTAGCTGTCTTGGAAGAGGGAGGAAATGAGTGCTGCGTTTTCATCCAGCAGCCCGCTGGCACTGGCTCCCGGGACTGCAGGAAGCTCTTTTTTACCTTCGTACACTTCACGGATCACAGCCTGATTTCCTCCAGGGCTCTCCCTGGCTTTATCGTCTTGATGTGGGTGTTTGCACTCCTGGCCGGCACGTTGTTCTCTGCCTGCGTGTGAGGCTGCTGCTTTTGGACACCCGCTCGGTGGTGCTGCTCCCGCCTCGCTCTTGCTGCACGCAAATCCTCTCTTGTGCAATGGAGAAATGTTTCCCTTTGTCCCTTTTTGATATTCGCTGTGCTATTGAAATGCTCCCCCACCCAACGCGTATATGCACTTTGCCTTATGGGCTTTCTCTTTCACCCCCAAAAAAATCTTTCTAGCACTTAAAGCTGCCAACTTGCTTTTTTTTTTTTTTTTTAATTTCTCTGTTGACTTGAGTAGGCAGGGCTGGGTGTTAGCTTCCATCTGCCTCCCAGTTGGAAAGGGAAGCCTTAAGAGAAAATGAGGATGCTTTCAGCCCACACTCCCAATGCCAGCAGGGAGAGGCTGCAGGGACTGTCAGAAATTCCTGATTTTTCTCTCCCCCCCACGTTAGTAAAAACTTGTGCTTTTGAAGAAAAAAATAATATATTGCTATAGTCCAGGCAGTTAAACAAAATATAAATGCTAAACATTCGGATAAGCAGTAAAAATAATAATCTGGCTTTCAGTGCCGCATTTTGCCCAACACCCTGCGCCTGCCCCTCTTGCTGTACCTATCTCCGCGGGGCAGAGCTCGCCCTTAGGTGTGTTTATCTGCAGCGCTGAGCGCGGTGGAGCCTTGACCTCGTGCCGAGCCCCCCACGGTCCCCGCGAGGATAGCAGAGGCTTGTCATGGAAGGACCCCAAGAAAAGCCCAGCACGGTGAATCCGCTGCCCTGTGAAGGTGACCGGTCCCTCCCCGGCACGTTGCCATACACCCTTCCGTAGCAGGGTGAAGAGCTGTGGAGCTTTGCTTTCCCTCTTTCCTAAATATCTGGAGCCAACTTGTTTTCAATGAACGATGGATCGCCTTGCCTGGGTAGCTGCATCTACAAGGAGTTTATGGTCGCTGGACTATCACATCTCTTGGGCCACCTGCTTGGACTGGCTGTAACAGCGGTCTAACGGCAGCAGATACAAATTAATCACGGCAAGCAGGTAGCACCGACCCTCTGCCGATCTTATCTGGGGTGCTCAGCTTCTCCCCGGCTCTGCTTGCTGGGTTGTAGGGGGGTGGCTTCATACTGAGCAGTTGTTTTTTTTTGAGACCGCGTTGTTTTGCTTACCGCCCAAGCATTTCATCCCTGAACGCCCAGCAAAATCTGGCTTTCATAACGGAAGGGGAATGGTCTCCGTCTCTCCTGCGTGAGGAACGTGCTTGCTATAAAAAGATAGCTGGAGGGGAGGAACCTGGAAAGGGCAGCGAGGGCTCTGCTCTCGGCGAATGCAGAAGGGGAGGTTGCCTGCGACTCCTGGACAGCCAGCAGCTTTGCGGTTGCAGATGCTGGCCAGTATTTTTGGAGAGCTGTGGAAGCGATTGTACTACTTGATGTTATTTTCTGGCACAGTAAGTAAGGAAAAACCACTCCGCTTGCTTTTTCGGCCAAATGACTCTGGAGTTCTGCTGGAGTGTCTTTTTTTTTTTTTTCCCCCCCTAGGATTTTCAAAGCCCAATTTAGCCAAGCACTTCAGTACATGCTTATTTTAAACCTAATCCTGTCGTTGTCTGAACTCATCGTGGTTCAATTTCACCAACGTCCATGGCCTTGAGCGAGCACTCAGAATTTAAGCGGATGCCGAAACGCTTTGCTCACTGACAGCTGTGAAGTTTGGAGGAGCTGTCTGTCCTCATCCAAGGAGAGCGGGGGTCAGGGATGGGGACAAGGTACCTTACACCTCACCCTCTCCATCCGTGGGATGGTGAGAGACTCCTCCCTCTGTTCTCCTCCTTCCCTGGCACCTAAACCCGCAGCAGTGTTGTCAGCATGGTGGTGGATGGGATGGTCCAGGTGGCCTGCTTGGTGCCTTCTTGAGGTCTTGTTGCATGCAGGGTGGCACTTCGAGCCGGTGGCAGCCCAGATCTCGGTGGGGACAGAGGCACCACCAAACGCCCAACAGGTCGGGCCTTTCTCCAGCACGTTTCTTTGCCACGTGCTCCCCAGGACACCCCAGTGCGGTGTAGCTGGGAGATGTTGGAGATCGCTGGGGATGTGCGGGGCCGAGCTGGCAGGCAGCACGGGGTGAGCACTGGGCAAGCTTCAGCGCATGCTTGGAGCTGCAGGAGATGTGATATTTACAGCTTAATCTTTTTGCTGGCAGAAAAGCTGAAGCTAATTGTGCCTTCACTTGCAGGGGTGTAAATTTGATGCATTTGACTCCACTCCTTGATGGGGGCAGAATTAAGGCGTTGTGGGCTGAGAAATGGAGCACAGTTAAAATAGCAATTTCTTTTTTTTTTTTTTCTTTTTTAATTAAGACTGCTTTGCTGGCAGTTAGGAGTCCTTTTAACCCGCACCCTTGCTCTTTTTAAATGGATCCCTTCTGCCACAAAATAAAACGTCTTGTTTTGCCGCATCTGTGACTTGCTTTAAGCTTGAGAACTTGTGCTAGGCACTTTCATGGGAAAACACGTTCTCTTTTTAAGCATGCGTTTGCCAGCAGATTTTAATGCAAGCTTTTAATTGCCTGTGGAAATAGGATTAAGCATCTTTGGGGAAACAAAATACATGCTTTCTGGGGGTGTTGCAAGTGCTAAAAATGCCCTGTATCTTCCAAAAAGTGCTGGTTAAAATGTGTTGGCTAACCCATTCCTCCTGGCTGGACGGTGGCTCAGTAACGACGAGGTGATTTAGGCTCCCGGAGCCGTACGTGTCGGTGTGTGCTCCAGCAGCAGCATTTGGGCTGGGGGGAGCCAAGCCCCCGCTCCGGGTTATCTGGTGTTTTCGGAGCAGCCTGGTGGTACGTGCGTCAGATCCCTCGGAGCTGTCAGCGCCGTTGTCAGGCTTCAGCAAGGTGTATCGTGCGGCTGTTGTGTTGGCAGGTAGATGATCGTCTAATCCTAGCATCTTCCCTGGGACAGACAGACCCTGCTGGAGCTGAATACAGACCTATCCCCTTCCTCTCCACAGGCCATTTTAAACACCTGCCTTTCCTGCGCTGAGGAGGAGTGCGAAGGAGTGGATTTTCAGTTTTAGTTAGCGAGTTTCTGGCTTCCTGTCACTTTTCCTCAGCGTTAATTTTTCTTGCCCTGGGCGAGGGAGTAAAGGTGACAATCCGCTGCCGCCCCTTGCCTTGTCTTCTGAATGTTTTACGGGGGTGGGGAAAAAACCAAAACAAACCAGAAAACAACTAGAAACCTGCTTTTCTTTTTTCTTTTACTTTTAAAGTTAATTTTTTAATTTATTTTAATTTTTTTTGTTTTCCTTTTCCCCCTTCTTTTTCCTTTTCCCCTTCCTCCTCCTTCCTCTCCCTTCCTCCCCCTTTCTTCCCTTTTTTTCCCCTCCTTTTTTTTTT